>NC_069361.1:15757575-16060606 GCF_021730395.1 Mercenaria mercenaria | reverse complement strand
ATGAAAAGTATGTTTGTTTGTCCTTTTTACGTTATATCTCTCGTTTAATTTCGGAAACAAAAAGTGGTATTCACGTTAGAAAGCTTATTTAAAAATAGCGTTTTTTTATATATTTTGATAGATAATAACCTAGTGACAGTTTAGTTTAGATTAGTTTATACATTTACTAATTTATTTTAGCTCGATTGTGATGAAAGCTACAAGCTTATTTGAACCACTCGAGTCCGCTTCTTGAAAATGCCAATACTGGTGTCATATGAGACTAATATTTTCTACAGAAAATATTCAGTTATTTTAACTGGTTTTAAAGAAGAGACATTTTTCTCTTTAGTTATATATATGGAAAACTTACATGCCCGTCGGCGGTCATGGCATTAGCTGTTCAGTAGTGGTTTAGCGTTTTTTCGTTATTGTTCTTGAGACATTTTTCTGTAAAATCACTTGAAGCTCTTACAATAGTTTTATGAAGAGTATGTTGCCGCTACAACAATCAATCAGCAGGTTCATTTGATCTAATTTGGTAGTGTGATAAATAGGGTTATTTCTGTAAAGTTTCAATGAAATGTCCTCTGTAATTACAGAAGATACGCCGTTCGAAGCACTGATACAGCGGATGAAGGCAGACAAAAAAGTCGAACACTGCTCACTTTACCATATACACGCATATTTAGGGTGTTGTTCTGTATTATTTATACTGTGGGAAATGTTTGAGATCTTTTATGATAAAACATTAACAGTTCATATCACTTTAAAGCTATTTACGTATTACATTCCATTTAGCGCTCTTTTCTGTATTGGTCGAACGTTTTTATTCTGTTGTAGGATTCCGAAGACAGATAACGAAAACCCAGGAGATAGATGATCATATTCTGATGTTATATAGCCTAAAGCAGTAAGCGCCAGTATATGTACTGTCTGAATGAACAGCACATAGTTTGAATAGTACGTGTCCCGAAAATCAGCAAATTGCAGCTCTGATGGAATATATACAGGATTATGTTTCGCTTATGGAACAACAAAAGTATATTTTCTTCTTACCTTTGTGTTCATTATGCAATTGATGTCTGTCTCTGAATATTGTACCTTTGCATCGGTACCACGAAAAGATGTATATTAAATGGTGTATGTAAACAATTATGCCATGATAAATTAAAAAGGACGATATGTATAACAATTTACCAATATTTAAGGCAAAAGGACTTAAATAACATTGTAATAATTTTTACATACACGAAAGCGATAACCACTGCTTTCTGTTATTGATCTCAGTTTCAGTATGGTGCATTTCATATACATGACAATGAGTGTAATGATAAGCGCATGCAAAGAAGCAATTGATACTTTCGTATGGGTAACATTACTAATGTTTTAATGTATTATGGAACAACAGTAGAGCGGTGTAATCGTATACGTAATTTATTCAGATTGCCTGACGTGTGAAGTGACAGTATGATTAACGTGTTTACCTGTTGAAAATGTCAGGGTTCATTGTTTTAGAAAAATAAAACTTAAATTTTCAATTTAATTTTTTCTTTGGACGCTTTTGTATTTATATATCATACAAGATTAAACGTTTTTTGAAAATTTTCTGTTATTATATTATTGGAAGAAAATAAAATGTTTTCAGAGTTTCCGATTTTTTTAAGAAAGTACTTTTAAGTTATTTTCAAACACTATGTTGTTGGTAATATTAAGCGTACTTTTGTTCAATTACCACCTAATCAGGACATGCTGTTATTTTAGTCAACATTTTAAGACTTAAGTTAGATTCTTGTTTCATTTTATTCACACATGTGTATCCTAAATCATCGTACATTTTTCTCGTCAGTTTGGTTTTGATACTTATTTGTGTAATTCTGCGCATGGACGCAGCAGCTTTATGTAATATGAATATATATCTATATAATGATAACAAGGATATATAACATCTTGTTTAAGACCAGAGTATGTTTATATGTGCCACATAACATTACTCAAGCCACTTTAATTATCTATAGTTTCTGGCCAAAGGCGGTCGTATTCTCGACCCGTCTCACTAACATGTAAGTAGCAAAATGATTAGTTTAAACAAGGAGGGAATGTAACTGTTTTCCTAAAATATATCAAAACACTTGGTATTTGTTGAGGAACTTACGCTTTCAATTTTCTCCCCTGTATTAAATTTTAATTTTATTGTATGCAGAATGGCGATAAGCAATATGTATTTCAATACGGTGACTGTAAATAGTTATACTTACCTCGTTCAAGTCGTATCTGGTCTGTTTGCCGGTGTCTAAAATGGCATTGATACTACGTGTTATACTTAAATTGCAAATTAAAAATCAGAGAGAAGTCTATTTCATGTTGATATTTCCACGATATATAAACTTTACATAACAGGTTTTCGTATTCATTAAGTTACTCATCAGGCCAAAGACCACAGTTATTTTTACTATATGTTCTATATAGACACTGTACAATATTGCAATTTTGTCTGCATTCTAATCAAAAAAAATTACCTGCCCTGAATAGAACTATCCAAGAGAAAAAATTCCAGCCACAAGAAATTATGGGTTGACGGGCTCCTTTTTTCAGTATGTTTACCCAAATCATACGCCTATGGTAAATAGTCTTTTGACGGCTGCAAACAGGCAAAATCTGTCCTCTTCAAGTGACCGGTTATGCATATTCAGACAATTTAATCCTATCAAAATTCATATCTAACTATTATTTCACATCTCCTCTCTTAAATTATGCCTTTTAGTGCATGTCTTTCATTCAATTTTTCACCAATATTCACCATCAAACAGAGGAACTATTTTCCGAGTAAGCACTTCCTTATTGTGGTCAACCAAGGGCAAGTAACTGTGGTCTTGTGCCTAGTTAGTACAAATTTGTCGGTGCAATTTTTTCATCAAATAAAAAACAATTGGTTCAGTTTATAAATGTCTATTTTTTTATTTTTTTTAAATATCTTAAATTAAAAAAAAAAATAACAAAAATTCAGAACCTGTCAAATTTTTACTTTTCTAAAAGGCTATAATTTAACAAACAAAATGATAGGTAATTTACAATTTTATGACCTGTGGTTCCAAAGATATCTCATGCTGAAATGTCCCACTGTCTGGTCCAGCCTCTGGCACGCTTGTATATTGTCCAATACACAACATTCCAGTAGAGACAAGCTTGACTTCTGTGACACTTCTGTGGAATCCAGGAATTTCTGGGGTTGTTGACAGGTATTTTCCGCATTCTTTGAATGCCAAGTTTAATATAAATAGGTATCAAATTTTTGGTAATCCTCAGAAAAACACTTACTTTTATACAATTCACTTCAACTGCACAACTATGAAAGGAGACCGCAATAGAAAGTCTTTTACATTTTCTCCTGGCAGCATCCCATGGAACAAAGTTCTACAGCTGAGTAGCATGAACTGTGGAGACACTGAACAGAAGCCCTCTACCTCAAGGATGACTGCAGAAGAATTCTCTCTAGTGGCTAGACCTACTGCTGATGGAGGGGAAACCTCTGGAAATGTCCGGGTGCTACGACCAAAAGTGGCTGAGACGTCAGCGCTGAAAAAAGAAGATACAACATCATGTTCAGGCATGCGACTTGTAGACTGTAAAAAGATGTCTGAAGCCTTCAATGAGGCCTTCCAGATTCACCAACAAGAGGAGTTAGACTGCGAACAGGCCAATATCATAGTGGCCGAGGAGAGAAAAGTTGGCGTTTGTTGGAAGTTATCCCTAAAATGTACAAACTGTAATTATGTTACACCACTGAAGAAGCTATATCAAAAGGCACCATCTCCGAGTCGGGGACCGAACCCAGCTGCACCAAATCTTGGATTGGCAGCTGGCCTGCAAGACACTCCACTTGGGAACACCAGATGTAGATACCTAGTGGCAAACCTCGACATCCCTCCACCCTCAAAAAGTGGCATGCAGAAGACAGCCAACAAGGTGGGCTCTGCTATTAAAGAACTGAATGACAGTGAAATGTCTGAAAAAGTAGAGATGTTAAAGGAGGTGAACAGAAGACGTGGTGATCCAGAAAATTCAATCAACATAGCAATGGATGGCCGGTATAATTCAACCACAATATCCAGTCGAAAGAAAGCCGGACAGAATGCTCCCCAGTCCATTGGTATTGCCTGTGAAACAATGACCGAGAAGCAGTATATCATTGCTGCAGCAGTTCAGAACAAGCTCTGCTGGACAGGTGCCTGGCTTCGAAACAAAGGCTATGATGTCAAATGCCCAGACGGCCATGCAGACTGTACAGCATCTCTTCATCGTAGTGCACCACTGTCTGAGTACCAACTTGGGAAATCAATTGGGGAACAGTTAGGGGTACAAGAAGCATATATTAAGTATGTTACCACTGATGGGATTGCGCGATCAGCCGCTGGAGTAGGAGAAGCTATGCGCTTACTGGACCCGATGTGGAAGGTTGAACGTCAGGCGGACCCTACTCACCTCGGACAAGCTCAGTTTCGACACTGTTACCAGGCGAATTTCAGTGCCGGAATGTTCACAGCTAAAACCAGGGAGAAAAGACAAGAACAGCAGAAAGTGTTCAGTCAAGACATCAAGGCTAGGTGTAGCCTAGTTTTCAAAGAACTTATGAGAATACATGCTGGGGACATTACACAAATCAAGAAAGAGTTACCTAGTGTCCTAACTGCCACTGTAAACTGCTATGCCGGGGACGTTCAAGCTGTAGGCGTCACTCATACGTCTGTGGTGGAGGTGTTACCAACTCTTGGTGGATCCGTTCTATGTATCTCGCCAGTCATAAAATCACCAACCTGTTTATGGAAGAAAATGACAGACATTTAGTACAGGAGATAATTAAAATGAAACTAAGTGACTCTGCTGTAGAACAAATGAAACTAGGTACCATTACACAAAAATGTGAGGCTGTTAACCGCTCTATCAGTGTGTCTCTCCCAAAGAATGTCAACTTCTCAAGGAATGTACACGGCCGGTTAGCATCAACAATTCACCGACTTAACAATGGAATTGCGGATAGTGCTGAAAAGAAACTGGAACACTTGGGAGTACACCTGTCAAGCGGTACTCGGTATTCTCTACGGCAAATGCAGGTGGAAGAGGAATACCAGAAGAAGTACGCAAAGCAATCTGAAAAAGTGAAAAGGAGGTTACTATCCAAGGGGCGGCAGCTAGAAGATCACCTAAAATACCAGGCAGCAAAACCTTCAAGGTCAGACAACCACAAGGGACAGCTAGACCCAGTGCCTTCAACATCAAGGGTAGGAAACTCTGCTGACCGTAGCTATTCACAGTGACACCTCTAGTTATCTCCCTTGTGTTGGAGAAAAATAGACTATAGCAAGAAAAAAAATCTTATGTGGGATATGGACAAATAAATAAATAAATAAATAAATAAATAAATAAATATCTTCAGCAATCACTGTGTTGTACAGATATCTTTACCTGAAACTTATAAAATATGTTGTTTAGTATATAATTATGACTGTTTTTGTTATTGTTGTTGTTGTTGTTGTAACTGTATATTCTGTAATAAAATGCTATTTTGTAAATATTAAAAAGTATGAACTGCAACCAAATGAGTTTGTTTTTAAATTATAACAATTGCAGTCTCTTTTTAGTGAAACTAAACAAGTTTTCACGGCAGATGTCAATGAAAAAAATAAAAATATCTTGTGATGACTACCTTGCAAACTGACATATTTCAATGGAAAGACACTGCCATTGTATTAGTAATACCGTAAAAAAATATCACCAAAAGTAGCTACCGTAAAACCCATAATAAATACCCATCTTTAAACACATGCCAACACTATGTCCTTTAAAACATTGAAAAAGAACATCATGAAATGCCGGTACTATTTCAGTAAAAATAGTAAGAAAAATAACCATTGACACGATAAATACTGACCGATAAACTATATCAGCTATTTAAATCTGGCTCTGCTTTAATTCCTATACATTTAGAGTAAAAAATAATAGCCAATCCATGTCTGGTGCTAAATAAAAAAAATCACCATGGCATTTATTTGGAAATTTACGGTAATTACTTATGTGGTTATTTTATTAGGAATTTTACGGTACACAAAAATTTACAATATGTAAACAGAGAAAATTTGGAGAAATACCCAGTCTTAACATCTGAAATACATGAATTTAGTCTATCAAAATAAGTACAAAATAGCTCGGCAGATCTCGACAGCACGGCAGCAGGCATTACAACAAGACCTCGGAAGGCTAGGAGGAAATATATACTAACACTATAGTAACCGACAAGTTGCATAAGACCCATGCTTCGAACAGAAGCCCCGGTTAACACACTTCTGCCTCTCAGTATTTACGCTATGAGGTTCAAGGCTCAAGTGTTCCAGGTTGAAGCAGAGTGGTTCGTGACATAGGTGAGATACATCTAAACCCGGCTCCAGAGACAGAATGCGTCTACTGATCATGTACCGCAACCTGTGGGCATGCATAGTATGCCAGTCACCATCCGGAAACTTGGCCTTTATGACCCCATAACCTATGGCTCCTTTTTTAACACAGCCCTGCCAAATATGACAGCCATGCACATTTTGCTGTATTTTTCTGTCTATTATTTCAGTGTATTTTTCAAAAAATGCCTCCATTTTTAACTCCAGAAATGGAAATGAGGCTGTAGACTGTGTACCAAAAAATATCTGGGCTATAATTAGCCAAACATTCAAAGTGAAAGTAGAATCTGTTTTCTGGAAAAATTACATATCAAAATATATAATGATTATATAATATTAAATAATACAAATAAAAATTAGAATGTCTTGAAATCAATAAAATGTCAGGTTTCCACATCATATCACTGTCACCTGTGAAAGTTTCATCCAAATACAAACAAAACTGAAAAAGATATTAAATTTTAAAGTGGGTCACCCTCTCTCCATTTCACGCTATATCAGGCCAAAGACCACAGTTATTTTTACTATATGTTCTATATAGATACTGTACAATATTGCAATTTTGTCTGCATTCCAATCAAAAAAAAAATTACCTGCCCTGAATAGAACTATCCAAGAGAAAAAATTCCAGCCACAAGAAATTATGGGTTGACCGGCTCCTTTTTCAGTATGTTTACCCAAATCATACGCCTATGGTAAATAGTCTTTTGACGGCTGCAAACAGGCAAAATCTGTCCTCGTCAAGTGACCGGTTTTGCATATTCAGACAATTTAATCCTATCAAAATTCACATCTAACTATTATTTCACATCTCCTCTCTTAAATTATGCCTTTTAGTGCATGTCTTTCATTCAATTTTTCACCAATATTCACCATCAAACAGAGGAACTATTTTCCGAGTAAGCACTTCCTTATTGTGGTCAACCGAGGGCAAGTAACTGTGGTCTTGTGCCATCATAACATAGAATCTGGTATTAAATATGACTGTCAGGATCACGCAAACATTTTTATACAATAAAATAACAACAAAGACAAGAGAATTGTTTAATAAGGGAACCTATTTATAAATGTCCATCTTCCATTAAACCTTCCACATTTACATGCATTTAAATAAAGAATTCTA
Organism: Mercenaria mercenaria; assembly: GCF_021730395.1. Lineage (NCBI taxonomy): Eukaryota > Metazoa > Mollusca > Bivalvia > Venerida > Veneridae > Mercenaria > Mercenaria mercenaria. The sequence goes on along the minus strand of NC_069361.1, from coordinate 16,053,055 downwards.
ACAATAGGAAAAGAATTTTGTTTATTACGTTACTTGATCCATTGTAGATATACAGGATTAAAATGTTTTACTGAAGTAACTGTTACATTTTGTATGTATTGGGAGAGGCCATTACAAATAGTTGAAACATTTTTCTGAAAAATTCATTGTTTGGTTTTGGCATACATTTGGTGATGAGAGGATGTTTTTTTTTCTAGAATGGGTATCACAAGCAAATAAATGCATTGGGAGAGGCCATTACAAATAGTTGAAACATCTTTCTAAAAAAATCACTGTTTGGTCTGTGTATGCATTTGGAATTGAGAGGATGGTTGTTACTTTCTAGAATGGGTATCGGAAGCAAATGTAACTTAAGTACTCTTGAGTTATGCCATATATGGATTTGTAATGTTAACTTCTTTTGATGAAATTAAAACGTTCAGGAAAGGCCATCCAGCAGTTTTAGGGAAGGATATTTTTATTGCGTGTAATGTGTTGTTATATTATATCTTCTATAATTATTTTCTGTCTTTATATATCTATTCAATGTCTTAAAATATTTATTGTAAAACAAATATGTTTTCAATGTTTTCATATATTTTTTCTATCTTTTGAAATATCTGTTGTAAAACTAAATGAAAAATCTGCAATGCGACAAAATATTTATTCACTGTTTTCAAATTATTTATTCAATTAACAAAATATATGAAAAGATTGAAAAAATATTTCTGTTTGACATTAAGACATTGAATAAATAAATAAAGATAGACAATAATTATAGAAGATATAATATTGCAACACATTACACGCCATAGATTTTGTACGAGGAATTTGTATTAACCATACTCAATTTTGTCTATTATATGACGTTAAATATTTATGATCTTGAGAATAATGAATGGGATTACAATTTAAACAATACCATGCAGGAATGATAAAAATGATTAGTTAGTTAATTTGTTTAAAGCAGAATATGATATAAATTATGTTACATTCTTACTCGAAATAGGTATTATAAAAACAAGTCTCGAATTAAGTATAACAATCAAATATGTTGAGTGTTAAGACACCAGCTGATTACACTTCTGAACAACCTTCCGGATGTTTGATTTAATGAGGCGGAAGAGGAAGGTAATGCTTAGGAGAATGAGGATGATGACAACAAACATTATGAATGTTCAATCTGCTTATCAGCAATCACAGAAGGGAAGGCTTTGCCATGCGCACCTGCCTTTCAGAGAGATTGTTTACAATGGTGATTTCAGGTTAAATTTATGTGTCCGTTTTGTAATATGGCATAAATTGTGACAGCCACACAAATGATACGAGCAATGCATGGCCCACGATACATTTGCATTTTACCTAACCAAAACATAGGTTAAAGGGGCAAATCTCCAGATAAGCAATTTAATATTAAAACGTTTGAAAAACAGAAAGCAGAAATCATAATACATAGATACTTTCTAGAAAGAAAAGCACTTGTTATAAGGGCTGTCGACCTACACATATACTAACAAATGTTTCAAAGTCCCGCGTAATCTCTTGGTAATGACAATTTAAATGTTTTTCGCTCACTAACATAACATGTATAAAGCTTTCTACCTGTGAACTGTTATTGATTAAATAACCGGTATAATAATTCACGATTTTTTCGTGAATATACAGTTATATTTTCTAGTCTATATAATACAAATTCCTGGACTTGACAATTTTTAATTTTAGTTTCTTTTTTAAATTTGATTTTCTACTGGTAATATTTTTATCAACCAATCCACTCCTATCCCCTTTTAGCTTCCAGGTTTTGTTCAGGTAGAATGTGTCATATGATATGCATGCTTCTGCATCTATTCATCATTTAGTGGCAATAATGTATATACAATCGCTGTCTCCGGATGTTGATGTTTTACAGTTTAATAATTGAATAGGTGCATATTCTAGTGACTGTGGTGATTTTTTAAAATCACTATTCTTTTAAATCCTATATCGTATTTCACCAGTATGTATCGATCATCGTCACAATTCGAAAGCCTAGTGATAGATGAAAATGGGCGCTGTAAAGTACCTGATCCAGAATCGTTTTAATTACTACATGTATAGCTAAATTTTCTAATACAGAATTTTACATCGGTCGGCATTCTGATCATTACATCAGTTTCTAGTAATATTTTGTTAAATTTTCATAGACCCCTAGGGCGGTATACAGTTTACTAAAACTCAAATACGGTAGTGGTACGGAAGGAAAGCTACCTGCTGTGCCTTCTGTTGCCTACCGTTATTACAAATTGCGTAAATATTTTGCTAAATTTTACTTTCGTAATTCTGATTTGGTTTTAAAATTTTGGGTCATGGTAATTTTCAAACTGTACCCAGTATGTTCCTTTATTTGTTTGTTTTGTCCTCGTGTGTTTGCTCTGTGTGTGTGTGTGGGGGGGGGGGGGGGGGCGGGGTGTGCATATCTGCGTGCTGTGGGTTTCGTTTTGGGGAGGCTGCGTTTTTGGAACGTGGCATTCCCTGTTAAATATTTATCCTGTTTTTTTCCGGTGTACGAAGCAGAAGAGAAAAATGTTCAAGTTTATGTAAAGTATAATGAATTGCATGGTATTATTATGAGTTCATTGCTTTTTTCTATAATACTTATGGTCAACTTTTCTTTAGAAATATCCATTTAGACTGTGATATGTGCATGCTGTCTCTGCGAACGGGCCTGTATTAATCACTAACATATCTATAAAAACAAAGATAAATATCCAACAGGGAAAGCCACGTTCTAAAACCGCAGCCTTCCCAAAGCTTTCTACCTGAGAATTGTTATTAATCAAATAACCGGTATAGTAATTCATGATTGTTTCGTGAAAACACCGTTATGTTTTCTAGTCTATATCATACAAATTTCTGAACTTTACAATTTTCAATTTTGGTTTCTTTTTTAAATTTGATTTTCTAATTTATCAACCCATCCCATCCCCTTTCAGTTTCCTGTTTATGTTCAGGTAGAATATGTCATATGATAGGCATGCTTCTGCATATATACAGCTTTTAGTGGCAATAATGTAGAAAAAATCGCTGTATCCGGATGTTGATATTTTAACGTTTATTAATTGAATAGTTGCATATTCTAGTAACTGTGGTGTTTTTTTTAAATCACTATTCTCTTAAATCCTATATCGTATTTCACCAGTATGTATCGATTATCGTCACAATTCGAAAGCCTAGTGATAAGTGAAAATAGGCGATGTAAAGTACCTGATCCAGTATCGTTTTAATTTCTACATGTAGAAAGGTCACTGTCTGTATTCATAAAACATATAAACACCAGGAATGAAACGTCGCCTGAAAATACGAACGGAACACAGGGTGACAGCAATCTAGCGAGCGTGCTTAAAAAAGAACACCAAAATACACGTACCACACCCGACGGACTTCGAATTCAATACACTTTACCGGAGTAATCAGACATATCTGCAGTTTTCACACATTTTCATCCGTTGCCGAAGCCATTCGCTGACGTCAACAATAACAACAATTACTGCGCCGGGGTAAATATAAAATATTTGTTCTATGCTTTGAAAAATCCATTTCTACATTAGTGTTAGCATATTTTTCTGCTTATATCAATCTATAATATTCGTTACATTCCTTTTGCATTAAAAACAATTAGGTAAAATTTATTTGGGAAAACCCTTAAGGGGACGTTACTCTCAGATGTGTTTACTTTCGATACAGCGGGAAATTTGAATTTCACTTGTAGTTAAAACTTTCAGTTGTCGTTGAAAAATGGCTTATGAGATGAATGTAGAAATATGGTAATGTTTGACATGTAATTTTATGTAGTAATTATATATAAAATTCTACAAAGCACCCCACCCTTTGCTTCCGCCACATAACCCGTTCCTCAAACTTGGGAGTTTCCAGATCCAGTAGCGCCACTAAATATTGGACATTGTGTCATTTGTGTGAACCGGATTCGTTAGCACTACTAAAAGTTGACCTGTGCGGACATGTCCGATGTTTCATCATGACTTTTAGTGAGGTGTCAAATGTCCCATTTTCGGCAACACAGGTGTTGCTCTCCATCTAAATTGACTTTTTATTTTGTATTTAAAGGATATTTAAAATATATTTGGTTGTACATTTATGTGATTTTACAAAGGCAAATGAGCCGGTGCCGCGAAGGCCACAATTGCTCCCCCAATACTGAACGTACCGTGCATATGCGGCTCTAAGGCTACGAAAAGCAATATAACTTTTAATTCTTTGAAAGGCAGATGCAATTCTTTATTTCAAGGACAGAAGATATCAAATACAAATGCAGACGCAAAAACAATTTGGGTAGCAGAAAATGTCAAATATACAGCAAAACTTCATGATGCATGCACCTCATCATTTACCTGTAATGCAGTCAACTTCACTGTCACGTGTTCAGTAAAAAAGAAGATAAGATTATAGAAAATAAGAACATGACTCTTTGTTCCAAGTGAATAGAAAACTACACATTAATTCATAGAAATTTATGTCTTAATTGTTTTTATAAACATCTCGAACACATCAATGAACCATATATATGTTTTAGTTTGCGCTATATTCAATTTTCGTTTCAGCAATTTAACAAAAGAAAGTTTCAGATGATAAATATGAAACCAATTTTATATCGATCTAGGTTACAAATTAAAAGCCTGCGAGGATAAGTGATAACTAACTGCTGAAAAATAATACAAACTGGCAGCAATTTACCCGACACTACCACAAAAATATTAATTATACATAAACAGCAGTGGAGTCTAAAACACCTTAGTACATCATGTTGAATTGTTGTCAATGTATCGTTAGGATCAATGTGTTGTTTAACGGAATTTCAACAACAGTACCCAACACTGGCATTGATTAAAAAATGGCTAGTTGAAACTAATGGGTTTGCCAAGATATTTGAGAAAAAGGCGTGTAATATACAATAACACTGAAGACATTTTCAATTTTTGTTACGGAGGAGTATCTCCATGGTGACCTTTAACTTTATAGAAAATATTATTTAGGGGATGTAGGGCTTCCTTTTGCTGAATAATTTGTGAAAACACTACTATCACAACCAAAAAGATCATTATGGAACAGGCAAGATATCGTTAGATTAAAATATGCACATTTCATTAGGTTATTGTGCTCTAAAAAGATCTGTACTGAATTACTAATTATTGTTTTGTTTTTATACCCGTGCCCTTACCCTTCTTACTACATGTTGAACAAAACCATGTACTGTTTGTTTTTCTTAAAGAAGACTCATTTCCTGTTAAACCTACACAGACATAATGGAACCATTTGTTACATTGATCACAGCCGATACTCGACTGTTTAGGATCAGAAGGCTCAGAAACTGTGTCACACACAGTGCAAATAAAACACCTACAACAGTATCCGTTTTTTCTCTTTTACTCTAACGTTCCCATAAAGCTTGAATTTTCATTCAAAATTGTAAGTCCATGTGATTTGTTTTGTTTCGATGTTATTTCCATCATTGACGGATCATTTTGGATCAACATGGTCTTCTTTTATTTGAAATTGTTTTAGCATTTTTGCCTCCTTATAGTTTAATTTGCGCGTTAGTTTACTAGATATACAGAGGCCCTTAATCGGTGTCTTATCTTATGTATACAAACACCGGATGTAACACAGTTTCGCTCTAGCCGCATTTGATATTTGTTCAGTATTACTTTTTTGACGGTAATAACTCTGTTTGTTTTGACAGAAAGGATTCCATTTTCTTTTGTATTTTTTTTATCGATTAACCAAAACGGAAGTTTTGAGGAAAATTTGTTCTGAGCCTTTGTTATATTTTTTTCATTAAACAACCCCTTGATAGCTTTTAAGTGTTGTTTGCTGACTAAGAACTCTTTTAAGGTTTTATACTTTTGGACCCAGCTCTTGTTTGTATATTGATCATCCGATAAGCAAGTATCCACTCTCCAAATGGTATTTAAACTGTTCAGATGCAATCAGTTCAGGTGTCAAAATCGTCCCACACCCTGTTGATTGGTTTGAGTCAATAAATTCGTTTATATCAAATGGGCAATGCAAACGTGGTAATTATTCGGCTGTATGCTCACTATCATTGTCACTGTCCGTAGATGAACTGCGAGTTCCACTTCATTCAGGGCGAACATTTGTAACACTTTCAATTATTTTTGTTACAACAAGACATATCATCGATTAATGCTTTAAAGGAATACACAGAATCTGGTTGTTTCATAGTGGCAGTATCTATATTAAAATTATAAATCCTCAATCCTTTTTTACTAACAGCTCTTCCAACTGCCACACCCATTTGCCCTGGTGCGAAAAATGTTGAGCAATCCATTTCAACATTTTCAATAGTTTGTCCCTGTGCACGATGAACTGTCATCGCAAAACTTAATACAACAGGTATTTGAGTACGCGATGCTAATGCGTTGTTTAGGCTTGCATCAAAAATTTCAAAATTTTCAGGTTTCAGTTCCTGTAATTCTCCACCAAAGTTAATCACAGGTGGGGAACCATCTTCAATTTTGTGCACGAACCCTCGCTATCCATTAAATAGCCGACCACCTAAGTATTTAACTAGGATGACAGGTGCACCTTCTTTCATGTCTTTGGGACTGCAACGCCTAAGAGAATATTTTTGTATCCCGAAAAAGAGTGAACATTTGATATTAGCTACACCCACCGGTAGCATGCGAGAGCTATTTTATTGCACATTTTGAATTCATTTTGGTCATGTTTGAGAAATACGTGCACGTATTTCGCTGCAAATTTGCTACCTCAATTTAGCAACTAAAATATTGAAAAGATGCAAAAATAAAACTCCTCGAAAAGTCGAAAATACTGAGTCTGAGTCTAAACGGGTTTTTTGACACGTAAATTATGACAGACATATATTCAGGTCAGCTAATATAACCAGATAATTCATACTTTTAACATGTCCTTAACATCGCGAGAAGGCACGAGTTCCCGTAACACGACACTTTATTCAGAATTTTTCCTAAAACCAATGAATTAAATCCGCTCAACATTTTAAGTGAAACATGGTAACTTTGTAGTTTAGAAGATCCTTTATAAAAGATGTGTCTGAAATCCTTTATTACAGTGAAATTTACTTCAGTAGACACTACTCATAAAGAGCTCCCAAAATGAGGCAATATACATTGTATACTGATATATAGTGATGGGAGGATAAGCGGGTATAATCGATTGACGGCTAGAAAAGCCCAACCGATTCCGATAATCGATTATGTTTTCTCAGAGTCGATAGCGGGTACGAATCTAGACGGGCACGAACGAAGAATTCCGAAAGTAAATAACTCCGAAAAAACGCGCAAAATGGCCGCCCTAGCAGACGGCAGCACAGATTCGGAGGTTTTTAATCACCCCGGATCGAAAACCAAGTCTGATGTCTGGAAGGTCTTTGGATTCCAAAACATAACATCGCCGTTTGCCGTCTGTGTAAAAAGACATACAAAACACCGGTTATTCGAATCGTATGAAATTTCCCGTCCAATATTTTAACGTCAGACTTCAGCATTTCTTTTTGGAACTCAAGAGCTGTGTTTGTGTAATGTTTTGCTAATGTATCATCCCCATTTTAGAAAGAACCCGTGTCCGCCGAAAGTTTAAAATATCCGAAATATTACACTTACTGAATGCAAAACGGATAAAACAGAAGTATGCCGACAAATGGTCCGCCAATCAAGCGTTAGTATTTCGTTGCAATTATCCAATGAAAATGGATTTAACATCTTACAGTTAGGCACAACTGTCAACATGGCGGCGTCCCATGCGTCAATAAAATGTGTTGCAAAAAATTAGCGAAACTTTGATAAATCTTCGTATTTTATAACGGTATGTCCGAGGGAATTTATCTGTTGAAACTGGACAAAAATGCCGTGAAATTTCCATGTTCATGATGAAATTTCAATGGAAAGAACTTAGTTTTTTTATGTGACATTTTTTTCTGTCAAAATTCTACTAGTCCCAGTACCACTGACCGGTGTACATTAAGGAGGCAGTAAACAGTTTTCTGAGCATCTCGGCCTATAGTCGCCTACCCAACTTTCAAAACGTCACACAAAAGTCTGTTACCACACACCTGAAATAAAGATATTGCAATATTAACATGACTGTATGTCTATCGTTACAAACCATTGGCAAAACATCTCTAATATCAAGTTTTCTGTTTACAAGACCTGAATTTTGTGCTCACCAGGTCGCGGAAACCGATGACGAAAATCGCTAAATTTGCCCATTTTCAAATCGCTGCAGAAAATTCCCTGCAAATGATAGCACCAACTGCTACACGGTGCCATACTCCGGTAACACTGTAAAATCTGAAAATAAGCTCAAATATATGTGCCATCCGTACCGTTTTTCACTATTCCAGTTTTCCTGAGGTCCCTGCTAAAATTACAACTCCACGGAGGCATGTATTTGCATTACGTCATAATTTCAAGATCAAGGCTACTCAACTAATTTTCTTTCAATAACTGAAACTCAATTCTTGCCACTGAAACTTCAATTCTAGCAATTGTTCTTATTTTAAAGTACAAATATGCACTTCATTCCGTAAATTGACTCTTATTTGTAAAATTTAATATGACACTGGCCAATTCGACACTAACAGCTGAAAACTATTTACTGCCTCCTTAAGAGAGACAAAAAAGATCCCAATAGTATGACATTTGCTGTTTATTTTGTAATTTAATCAATTTAGACAAAAAGAAACCCAATTTCATACATATCCAACATATGTTGTTGAAAATTTTGACAACTGGAAGTGATCATGTATTCAAAAATTCTACCAGAAACACATATACCGAAATCCACTAGTAATATTACAGTTTCATTTAAGGTCCCTTTTATATTAAAATGAGGAATCAACCCTGTTTTCAGCATCTAGATATGTTCAGCTGTCAAGCTGGCTGAATTTTATGGCAATTTTAAGTCACTGGTACTGAGCTGGACCTGCTCCAGGAAGTTACAAACACATGCATGAGCACCATATGTCACCGTCTTAACGTTTCACAAAATACCCCTACATGCTCATTTGTCTATCCCAAGACACTAAATGGTGTCTATTTGAAGATAATTATCTGCACTGTGATGTTTAGCTATGATGTACATTACTTTTAACCCATAGAGCTGACTGCATCAGACCACGAGTCCATGTTAAGACCTCCATTTGATTATGATCACTTTTCGCGAGTGACGAAATATGAGAAAAACGCTATTTTTGAGACAAATCAAAAAAAAATCTATTTCAGAGAAAAAAATGTCTATTTTCTAAACATCTTGTGCTGTGACTGGTGTCTATGTTATATGCAATATGTACATAAATTCTAAACGGAAAGGAACAATGAAATGCTGATTAGAGGACATACTGCCGAAAGTACCCCTGAAGTCTGTTCCACAGTCCGAGCCGCTATTTTGCACTTAAATAATAGAAAGCAATGAATTTGCATTTAAATGCCTTATTTGACGACTTTAATGTCACAGTAAGCATCTGTCTGAGCAAAATGGTGTCATAACAGACATATCTTTCATTATATCGGCTCGGAAAAACACTTACAAACTGACTGTCATGTCTGTTTCCATGGTAACGCATTTTCTCTCATTTTTAAAAGAACTGTGTATGAAAACGAGTTTTTCGACGGCTTCTATGTCATTCTGTTAATGACCAACATGGATTATTTAGATAATATTATTAGCAAAATACCAAGCACTTTACATGGTACCCTATTTTTCTTAACGTTTAAAATAACCATGGCAACAGAAATGTTTAAAATAGCTTATATCTTCCTTTTTATCGTAATTTCTTACAAAAAAAATTAAATGAAATTATCTTTCTTGTTAATGCGGATTTAAAACATCTCATTTCTAACGTAACTTATATTTTTGTGTTATTTGCATATATTTAAATTAAATTCACAGCTTAAAATATTTACATCAGTACCCCTCGTTTGACATTTTTATGGAAAAATCGTTCTGCACGCTACTATTATTCTCATGGATATTGTTGAAATGCAAATAAAAAGCCGAAGCTGTGTTCTTTAAACAGATCAGTGTCAACGCTTTTGAATTTTACATTTAGGTATATAGATCACGGGCTTCGTTTCCATAGTAACATCAATTTTATTCAAGAAAACACAATTTTCTACCGAAATTTTAACAATTTTAGAGTTTATTTTTAGTACATGTACATATGTAAAAAATTATCAACGGAAACCAAAAAATAGGTATTGCAAATCAAACTGCCCAATTTCTATTTGAAAATACATTGTAACCTTTCACCCAGCTATATTCCCAATAACATCAGTTACCATCATTCATTTTCTTACATTCCGCAAAACATTTCAATACAACTACATAAAAGAAGCAAAATATTGATCATTATTCAGAGCGAAAGACTCATAAAAATATTTCATCTAATAATGGCCGTTTAAAAATAGTTTGAATAAATATAATGCACACAATTACGTACTTTCGAAATAAAAGCTATTATTTTGCGCGGTAACTGACACGTAACGTCATGACGTCAATGACGTCATTTTCAGGCAACATTGTTTTGAAGCGTTTCTGCGTTCACACTCCACTTCGTCTGAATTCGCAAATGTCTAATAATTATAGGTATTATAGGTTATTAGCTTTATATCGGGAAATATGCACGAGTTCTTCAGCGGAAATATTGCGCGACTTTAGGAGCGCAATATTCTTCCACTGAAGAACGAGTGCATATTTCCCGATGCAAAGATAATAACCTTTTTATTACATACGCATCTACACGTATAAATATTATGTAAAAATCATAAATATGTTCAATAGCCCCTGAATAGGATTGACAATACTGAACTAAACAGAAAAAATAGTGCAACTACATACGCTGAATTACGTCACGCACCCGATATGAAATTCAGGCGTCAGTGTATGGAAAAATCTTGACGTTTCCGGTATCAGTGTAACTTAATGGGGAATAGAAACGAGTATGTAATAATACTAATTATTACATTACTGACCTGTTAAAATGACAAATAACTCTAAATATAGACATTTGTCAATATCGGGTATTTCCAACGTTAAAATTCTGAATACTTGGTGCGTTGCTCTGTTTCACATAGTCCTTACTTCCGAAATAATCGAGCCTTTCGATGCGAACAACAGTAGTATTGTACAAGTGTCTGCACTCATAGCATTTACTGAAGCAAACATCTTGTCCTAGAGTACAGAAAAAATCAGAATCCATGAAAATGGTAGCATTCCTTTCAGTATACGCTATAATCGTCCAATCACTCGATGTTCTCAGAAAATACTTCATGCAGTTAACAGTGGCGTGTCCCCAGATGTGTTATTCTATCTGCGAGTCGGGATACTGACGAGACTCCTTGTGACTGTCCCAGCTTTATCCGCAATCATTGTTTCTGAACATTTAGACATAAATCCATAGTCTCGTTTTTGCATCTGGAAATTGTTTGCTAATACTCCGAACAGTCTTAAAGCTATTGGAATGTGCCTTAAATACTGCTTAAACCGGTGCTAGGGGGCGTGGTCAGTGTTGCATTTTCCAATAGTGCTCATGAACAGACTCAATCAAACCGAGTCTGCAATTTTCATTGTTTGCCTTGTTCTCGGTGCTTTCGAGGGATCTTCACTCCAGATGTTTTTCGTATCTTTTACACGGCATGCTACACAGCAGGTGTAGTGATTTTTAAGACTTTTCTTTCTGATTTCTGTTGATGCGTTTCTAGCTGTGTTATAACATAGAAGAGGCAGCGCTATAGATGTATGTCTTGATAGAAATATTTTCAAAGAAGTATGTGAGCACGGGAGTTTCCTTCCTCTTGTAGGAGAAACGATCGACTGAACCTCCTGCAAAATGTTTCAGAATTTTGGTGACCGAACTAGAAATGAAACTTGTTTGTCTTTTGTGCATGGGTATCTGCGCTGTTGTGGTTTACGTTGTGGTGTGACTGTGATTAGGGAGAGTAGCATTCTCTTTGTATGTTCGTCCTTGTTCTGCTTTCCCCTTCGGCCTCCTCCTACACCCCCTTTCTGCCCCTTGCCACTTCCTCCCCCTTTATCTATATTTGGCATAAATTTATAGTACTTGTTAGTTTTTTTAAGAAACCCGTCTGTAATATTTTTCTGTTACAGCTTCTTTTTGTTGTGGGCCTACTTTGCAAATGCGTGGCCCTGAGGTTTTGTTTTTAGTGCTCTGTGCTTCCGAGAAATCTACCCTTACCTATTATCTTTTGTGCTGAAACTAAGCGCGTTAACTAAGATACATTATTTTAAAGTACATTTTCATTTGCAGAAATGTACCTACTTATGAATTTACCTGTTTTGGTATGAGTTCATACCGTCTGAAAACAGCTGACTTCGCAACTTCGACACACAGTAAGAGTCGATGAATGGTTTCAGTTATATGAGTTATATGGAATTGCTTAGCTAGTGACATATCTAATCAGCGGACAGCTTTGCCTGGTATTTTCATTAAAGTACATAATCTTACCCGTAATAGCTAAATATGGTATTGCGTATCCAATCTTTGTCGGTTTTAACAAATATATTACAAATAAGTTTCTTCAACAGGGCTACTGTTATTATAAATTACGTAAATACTTTGCTAAATTTTTCTATCATAATTCAGATTTAGTTTTAAAATACGATAGCAATTTAAAGACACTTCTGCGAGAAGGTATATCAAAACCAGTTTTTTATGGGGTGGTTTACAAACTTCGTAAGATTTTGGGTTATAGTGCGCGCGTTTGGGGAGGCTGCGTTTTTAGAACGTAGCTTTCCCTGTAGGATATTCTTCCTTGTTTTTACGCTTTCTCAAAACACATTGCCGCCAGATATGCTTGATTTTGTTTATATATGAATTTCCGTTTAAAGGAGACGTCTTGCTTATCATTTAAGCTGAAGAGTCACTCATGTTAAAATACCAACAACATGTAGAGAATGATAGGAATCACACCACAATTTCATACGTTTCATTTGGAGAAAGAGTCGAGCTAAAATTAGAAATTATTTTTATTTATGTTTCTCCAAAGTAACTTAAACTGATTGGTTGGACAATTAGAAAACCCCTTAGGACAAGTTTCCCAAAACGTTCAATAAACAATAAATACTTTCATCCGTTTTGAATTTTACGCATTATTACCCAGGGTCCGTTGACAATATTCAAATAGTATACACCAATATTGCAGCACATACCAAAATTAAAAAAAAATGTATCTAAAAAATTAGGCGGTGAGCAAAAAACAAATTTAAATGTATATTTTTGAGGAATAAGGAGCGAGTGAAGAGCGAAGAAATATATTTTCTTGTCTTTGCTCTCGTTTAAGTAAAGAAAATAAAATAAAATGTACAAGCCTTTACATTAAAAAACATAAGGGATAGAGAATACAGCAAGTGAAAAAAAAAGTAATAACAAAGTACATGTATAATCAAATAATATATATGGTTGAAAATATTATCATGCAACAAAATACAAAATATAACATTAAAACATAAAGCGGGCATTGATATTTACTGTAAAACATTATGTGAAACATTAAATCGCAATGAAAACAAATCCTGCATTTTCACTAACTTTGCACTTCAAGGATTAAATTTTCTGAAACAAATTCCCAGTTAAGGTCTGTTAAGCAGGAATTTGAAAATTTGAAGGCGCGAAATTAGAACAACAAAATGCATCCACACACAAAAGGGAGAGTTTCAAATAAGCTTTCAGCTTCCTACTCAATCCTGTATGCTTTTTTTGATATATATATATATATATATATATATATACATGTTGTAAATTTTGTGATTAATAAAATATTGTTTAAACCAAAAGGGAAACAAAATCAAACCCAACATGTTGTTTGTGTTTCTGGAACAATACGAGCTGCAAATCTGATGAGCAACTTTTTAATTCGGTGAGGCCTAAACATTAATGAGAGTTTGATCACAGTTTTTATTCATGAATCACATTAAATTTTCACAACTCTGATCAAGATTAGTGTATAAGTATAAACATATAATAATTATGCAGTCGTTTGACAATACATACGGTGGTATGTTTAGCACATGCATTTATTTTTTTTAAGATTAAATTATCTCGTGCGCACTATATCTTATCTCGAGCTCACGACATCTTATCTTGAGCGATCAACATCTTATCTCGTGCGCACGACATCTTATCTCGAGCGATCAACATCTTATCTCGTGCGCACGACATCTTATCTCGAGCGATCAACATCTTATCTCGTGCGCACGACATCTTATCTCGAGCGATCAACATCTTATCTCGAGCGAACGACATTATATCAATATATATTAAGGCCCTTTGTATGAATTCAGATCATCAGTAAAAACATACGACTGCCACCGTTTTTGCTTTTGTTTCGATTATACTTATAACCGTTTCACGTGTTTGCAGGGTTATAATTTAAATACGCAAACTGATAAAAAAAGGCAGCAAAAATTCAGTGATGCAACAAAGAAATAAATTTAAGTCCTTGACAAAAAAAAAACACAACATATTTAGTATGTAGGCTTCGCCCATATATTAAAGAAATTCCTTGTTTTCCCTTAATTCATGCATTTAATTTTATAACTTTTCTGCGCAAATTTATCAGTCGAACTGCGATTTGTTGCTATTCTAACATGCAGAAAGCATCATTGATTACGTTCATTTAATTTTGAAGATAGGATGACCAATTATGTGCACTGCTCTCCCAAATGATGTGATATAAACTTGTACATGTACTTGTGGAAAGTTTAAATAACGTCGGAATAGGCGGGACCCTAATTATCAACTTGTCCATATGTTTTACTGATAACCTAAATACACACAAAAGGCCTTTATATATATAGATAAGATGTCGTGCGCTCGAGATAAGATGTCGACCGCTCAAGATAAGATGTCGTGCGCACGGAATAAGATGTTGATCGCTCGAGATAAGATGTCGTGGGCACGAGATAAGGTGTTTATCGCTCGAGATAAGATGTCGATCGCTCGAGATAAGATTTCGTGCGCACGAGATAAGATGTTGATCGCTCGAGATAAGATGTCGTGCGCACGAGATAAGATGTCGATCGGTCGAGATAAGATGTCGTGCGCACGAGATAAGATGTCGTGCACACGAGATAAGATGTCGATCGCTTGAGATAAGATATCGTGCGCACGAAGTAAGATGTCGATCGCTCGAGATAAGATGTCGTGCGCACGAGATAAGATGTCGATCGCTTGAAATAAAATGTCGTACACACGAGATAAGATGTTGATCGCTCAAGATAAGATGTCGTGCGCACGAGATAAGATGTCGATCGCTCGAAATAAGATGTTGATCGCTTGAGATAAGATGTCGTGCGCACGAGATAAGATGTTGATCGCTCAAGATAAGATGTCGTGCGCACGAGATAAGATGTCGAGCGCTCGAATTAAGATGTCGTGCGAACGAGATAAGATGTCGATCGCTCGAGATAAGATGTCGTGCACACGAGATAAGATGTCGATCGCTTGAGATAAGATATCGTGCGCACGAGATAAGATGTTGATCGCTCAAGATAAGATGTCGTGCGCACGAGATAAGATGTTGATCGCTCAAGATAAGATGTCGTGCGCACGAGATAAGATGTTGATCGCTCGAGATAAGATTTCGTGCGCAGAGGAGATAAGATGTTGATCGCTCAAGATAAGATGACGTGCGCTCGAGATAAGATGTAGTGCACTAAACATACCACCGTAATTACGCAATAAGTGTTTGTCGTTTTATTTACTTGAAATACTTTATACTGTGAAGTTATGTCACTTATATTATTTTAGCTATATAAAATTCCTATGTGTGTTTGACTGCACGTCTACGATTTCTGTGAGGGGATATGGCTTTAATCTATTTTAAACGAAACTTTCGAACAGGAGCCAAGTGTAATATAAAGACATCAAGATTTGTCTGTATCATGTTAGGAAATCTTTATAGATAACTCAACTTATCTGTAGTCCTTTCAATGCCAGCAAGTAGCGTGCATATATAGCAGTACGTCTGGAGAATATGTTAGTTTTACTGCTTCCCAAGGGCCGTACGCCCAGAAAGTGCAGTAAGCACGAGGTTTGCTGTACAGTCAAAAAAGGTAAAACCCATCTGTACATGGCCTATTCTATGTTTTCCAAATCAGGAAGTTACAGCACGATCTACACACGATCTATCAGATACATTCCAAATCAGGAAGTTACAGCACGATCACTCATGAGCAATCATATTCAATCCAAATGAGGATGTTACAGCACAATATAAACCTGACCAGCAATATCAAAGGATAGTCATTACAGCTATATGAAACGGAAGACCTTGAGAAGCTTATGTGGAAATACCTTTGGTCCACCATTTTCTTACATTTTCTTTGTACTAAATATACATGTATATAGCAATAAAATGTAATTAAAACGAATTTCACTTTACTCATTATGGTTATTACACAACTGGTCTATTATTTCGGCTTTTATATAAGGTAAAGTAAGGTAAGCTAAGTAATAGGAAGCCATTGTTTGATATGTTGTTAATATTGAAAAGTAAATTATTTTTCTCATAAATTGTTCTCTGTTAAAGAAAAGAGAAACAGAATGATATGATAACAACATATCTAGCAGAGCGACGAAATGAGAGAAAAACTTAATAGTATAAGGAACGAACGAAGATCAAACAAAAGAATATGATCCAGTTTGATATTTCAAGGCAGGAGAACGTCAAGATGAGAGCATAACAGAAAATGAAATGGAGAATGATTTTGTTCTATTCTAAGTCATAGTCAGACTTTGGCTAAGGTAGTTAAAACTAACGAAATCAGGTTTCTTGAAGCAGGTTTCTTGCACAATCTACTCCTAACATGTCATAAGGTCAAAGTTTGTCATAAGTAGGCTTTAAGTTTCTGGCGTGGGTCATGCGTTGTGCAACTGTTTTCTTCTGTGAGTTGATAGTTTATAAAAGAATAAAGAGGCAGATAACCAACGTAGGAAACTGCGCAGTATAAACGCAGAAGTTCTAAATTTGGAATATTATTTCGTCATGTGCCTCTTTAAGAATTTGTGACTGGTCATCCCGATGTCGATATAATGTAACATGTCACGTGTCCACGGCGTGATATTCCCGTGAGGCAGAACTTGAGTTCAACACTACAAGTAGATAACGTCGTATATATGTCTACAAAATTGAAAATGGCGATAAACACACACACGCGCACACACACACGCATACACACACACGTACGCGCGCGCGCGCACACACCTACACGAACTTACACACACACGCTAGCTGTATAACAACCATTATAGGTCGTTTATCTAAAAATAGTGTATAATTGCTATTTATAACACATAGTCGTTTATCTAGAAATAGTGTATAATTGCTATTTATAAAACATAGGTCGTTTATCTTGAAATAGTGTATAATTGCTATTTATAAAACATAGGTCGTTTATCTAGAAATAGTGTATAATTGTTATTTATAAAACATAGGTCGTTTATCTTGAAATAGTGTATAATTGCTATTTATAAAACATAGGTCATTCTTCTAGAAATAGTGTGTATGACCTATTTATAAAACTGGGTAGTTTGTAATAACAACTACCTATTTATACAATATATTGGGTTTTCACAAGTCAATTTCCAATCCTGACCTCGGTATTTTTCGGAACAAATGATCGATTAAAATGAATATACAAAAATTTAAATTTAGTGATTGTTTTTCCAATATACATATATATATATCTAAAAAGGGTCTATGTACGCTTATTACACAAGAATGCACTTGAAATACAGATGACAGTATGTTGCACGCAAATCGAATGACGATATGTTAAATGATAGAGTAACAAAATATATATCGATGACATGTAGAGAAATGCTAATTTCGGATTGCACAACAAGTCATTACATATGTTTATCATGTGTGCTAAATATAGGTATTTGTCAATATTTGGGTTTTCCAACTGAAAATTCTACATTAGGATCATGGAGACCGTAGATAAAGGAGCTCAATTTGTACAGAACTATACACAAAGGTTGTTTGAACATATTGAGAAGCAAGCACTTCGAATCGGTGAAAAATGTGATGATTATATGGATGATACTTCACCGGGAAAGAAATATTTGTGTGAAATATTGCTTAGGGTTCCGTTGATTTTCATAATTCACCAATGGCTACTTCTAAGTCCGTATTCTAATTACTGGATTATTGATATTTTCCTCTTCATCGTCCGATACGGAGGCGAGTGTCACTCATGATACAACAATATGACTAGGATAAGAACTTGAAAATGTTTTGTCGGTAAGTCCTATATAAAACAAACTCAACACATTCGGCTTATAGGAAAATTGATATAGGGATTTTAAAATGAAATTACGCGTAACGAAAATTGATTTTGTTGATAATTATTTTATTTATAGAAGTGGTGTATTGATTTATTTTATATTGGTGTTTATCGTTATTTTCCGATGTCATTGTCAACTGTTCCTTTTTTTTTTTGATATAACTGCATTTGTATTCTATTAATACATTTCATTTGAAAACAATTACCCGGCTTGTGAACCTCAATATTCTTAAGCTACTGGTTTTGGTGTAACTTACTATATTTTGAAAATTATAACGTTCAACTTAAGAAGGAAAATAAGTTCAATACAAAAAAAAAAAAAAAAAAACAACGAAACAATGCTAAGGAAAGAATAATACTTTCCTAAAATAAAATGTATATTCAAGTTTATGATCTTGGCGGACTTGCCAAGCTAAAAATACATTACAAAAGGTATTTGCTAATAATCAATAATTCCTAACAATAGAAACACGAAACGGCTTTGAGTATTTATTTCATAGAGTACATAGATATTGTAGATACCTGCCATTTAATTGTTACTTTACATGGCCGGTGTATTTTCACATAAATTGATTGGTATTGGCGCGATAAACAGCAAATATATGGACTCCTCTTACAAAGTTACAGGACATCTTAAGAATGGTGGAGACATAAACTAGCCTATTAAGTGTTTTATAGATGCCCGAGTATATTCTAAAACACAAATACTGTTTTCTAGTGTAGAATATTTAAGGAAAACGTACTATTAAATTTCAATTGTTAAGTGATTTTGAACCATTATATAGATTTTTGGAACATTTACACATCTTTTATATTGGCATTTATCAACAAATCAAGGATTGGGCTTCACGTTTCAATGTTTGTGAACTTAATAAAAGCATTTTATACTAGTCTCGCCTCTGTGATAAATAAATAAACAGAACATGATGCATAATTTTACTTTGCGTCATTGATATACCCACAAATGGTCATTTCACACTGTCTATTTCCGTTTGGAGAACAGTCAAGAAGTGCTATTTATTTCAAAATATAAGACTATGCTAATGCAGTTGTACTCATTTAATCAACATAACACAATTTTTTTTTAAACAACAAATCACATTTTGAGTCTCAGAACGTTGATAAATAAGGACTAAACAACTTAAGATTGATTATATTTACACATGTATTTACTCGTTCCTCGAAAATCAAAACGAAACTAAATATGTCTCACAAACAGATGCAAATCGCTGAATATTTCATATTACTGCTGGCATGTAAGCGGTCCGACTGCATAAAATTTGTTGACTGCATAAAATATGTAAACTATTTTCTCTTAATGCGTACCTCAGAACATATACTGTGTTATAAGTTCATGTTTTATGGTTTTATCATTGAACGTTGTTTTAAGAGTACACTTTTCCCTTCGCGGTTTAGATTGCCAATTACGATAGACTTTTAAAAAGTCCCGAACTGTTATCAAACATATCCATGAATGTTTTTATATAGCTTGATACGGAATAGATAAATCGTTCGCAAGTTATAGCTTATATGTTTTAGGTGATGAAAAGGTCATAATTATAACGTAATGTTGTCAGTGCTTAGTTTATGATATAGATGTAAATTTACTGCAAGACACAGACAGATACATTTTGTTAATTTGTGGAAGATTCAACATAGCACAAAAACGTGAAATTATTATCACTTACTGAACCGTACAATTGTGCTACACAATATTTTCAAATTATCTTAACGTGCGGTTATGGTGGAATTTTCTCATCACAGGTCACGATCATGTAGTTAAAGGGTCTATGCAGGTCATGTACGTGTCAATAGAGTACATTCAGAGCCAGCTCTATGACATGACAGAGAACATTGTAAAGATACATTTTCAGAGAAACTGTGTCACTAGTGAGTAAGCTGTTCATTTCTAAATACGTAGCTGTGACGTTAAGTTAGGGACATTACAAACCTATTTGGTCCATCATTGGAGGGTTGCATTTATTATGTTTAATAAATAAACTTTATACTAAATTTTCAAAGGATATACTTGAATTTGTATCAGACCTTTTTGTAAACTTTGAAGGTAATTGTCATGAGTATTTGTATTTTATAGTTGTATTTCCCTTGGTTGGAACATGGGCATTCAACAGCGGAGTCCTTCTGCAAGTATACACTGTCCTTACAATAGATGTAGCCGTCACATGGTTGAAACGAATTGATTATTGGACCCACCACGATGAAGCAGATGGTATTTGCCATGAAAAGAATGTTCTTGTTTGGCCAAATGTAACAGAACAATCGAGGGCACCAGAGATATGTTCCATTTCAATGCAGATTGTATACCTTTGTTGCAGACCTGGAGCGTTCGTACACAGAAGGAAAGTGCATATATCCACCTGGGTATACATTGCATTATTTGCGACCCTTGTTCCCAATATTCTAAGCGTTTTAAGTATATTTCCTTCTTTTCTGTCGGAAGTTTCATATTGGATAGAAAGTACATTATTATTAAAAGTGTGTATATTTGAAGTAGGTTCAAATATGGATGTAGATATTAAAGTTGATAAAAATAAATTAGTGCTACTGACTGCTAAGCACATACTGACAAATGATGAGCAGACGAGACTAGAATACAGAACTAGAATTCAAGATTTACGACGACGTATAGAAAGACGAAATCAGGGTGGTAACTATGCGGATCGGTTTCCAGGCAAATGGTTCATGCGAGATACAATGCTTGCCTTTGGAGCTTTGTATTTTCTCTTTACATTTCTGATTGAAATAACTATCTATCAAACACAACTTAGCTCTATGTCTACATCCGATACCCTTTTTGAAGTATTAACTGTGTGGTGCACGACACAGGTGATTGTTGTTTTCATGTCATATGGACTTGGACTTCTATCTAATCTGTGCGTTGCTCTGTGTCACATATTCCTTACTACCGAAATAATCATAATAGAGGCTTTCGATGCGAACATTGGTGGTATTGTACAAGTATCTGCGCTCATAGCATTTACTGAAGCAAACATTTTGTCTTTAGAGTACACTGAAAAAATAGAAGCCATGAAAATGGTAGTATTCCTTTCCGTATACGCTATAATCTTCCAAACACTCGATGTTCTCGAACACAAAATACTTAATGCAGTCAACAGTGGCGTGTCCCCAGGTGTATTATTCTACCTGCGAGTCGGGATTCTAACAGCACTTTTTGTAACTGCCCCAACCTTATCCTCAGTTATTGTTTCGGAACATTTAGACATAAATCCATGGCTTCTCTTTTTTGCATCTGGAAATTGTACGCTAATACTCCGAACTGTCTTTATGTTATTGGAATGTGCTTTCGTATCTTTCACATGGCACACTATACAGCATCTGGGTAGGTTAGAAGACCTGATACATTACACGCGAGTATCAAAGAGCCTGTGTCTGGTTGTACTAAATGTTTTGCAGAGTTATTGTAGATATATTTGTCCGTTCTTTAAAGGTTGGTGGTTTTTAAGACTTTTCTTAGCTGTATTCAGCTGTTTTGTTGTGGTATTTGCTTTTGGGATGATGGAATTAAATAGATACAATGACCGAAACCGTTTGAGATCACTCCTTAACAGCCTGCCAGATGTAACGTTCAAATCTGCAAACACAACAAACGAAAATAGCGAAGAGGAAACCGAAGAGTGTGCGATTTGTTACTCTCTGTTGTCGGAAGGGAAGACTTTACCTTGCAAACATGTCTTCCACAAGGACTGCTTAAGAAGATGGTTTCAGGTTAAGGCAGTTTGTCCTTTCTGTAACACTGAAATTAAATAAGAAATTATACACCTTTTGAAAGTGAAAAGTAAGAACCTAGAAATAAGAAGTAAGAAGTAAAAAATTTGAAGTAAGAAGGTAGAAATAAGCAGTAAGAAATTTGAAGTTAGAAGTAAGAACTAAGAATTTTAAAATGTCTCTTTATGACTTTCGTGCTATACAGAGAAGTATATGAAAGTAGCCTCTACAGATAAATAAGATGTTAAAATACGGCTGGGATGTACTTTCTGGCTATTATAAAACAACTGTAGTGAGCCATTATGACCAAAAGCCATACCACAACCATGTATAACATTTTTATAATATACCGAAGCTTTCATATTCATATTTCATATATTGTCGACATATTCTGATACGTATCAAATAAATTGCTTTTTCATCTGTCTTGTCATCTAAGCCTAAAAATCTATCAAGATCACCTCACCAGAAATATTAACATTGCTATATGACGTGGCAGAATGCGGGGACGTTTCGGTTACCCTTGGTATTCACTATGGTTATTGCGTGTAAGGCACGTACACTGCTCCATTATCGGTCTCTTAATGACGACTGTAATTATCGTTTCAATGGATTTTTTTTACTATTTTCAGTATGGAACATAATAATTTTTAATTAAAAGAGTACGCCAAGGATTAATACTTCGGCAGATTTTTCATCTAAAATTTACATTTTCTTATTTCTTATACATAATATAACCCTGTTATGTTTTTACTTTGTTGACACGTCATTCAGTTAATAATATGAGTATACATGTACATATAAAATAGTCTGCATCATGCTTACAACCGCAATAAAGCATAACGGAATTTTACCGACTGTCACCGAACCTATTACTACTGAGACAGAAGCGTACAGCAGAGGCAGAACTCTCTTACGTACGGTCAATGATTTCTGTAGTAAGGATTAAATACCATAAACCTTTAATCTTAATCAATACATACTCTAATTAAATACATGATATTTTTTTTTATATTTTCTATAAGAAAATCCAGTGACAATGCAGAAGTTAGAAGTAAGATGAAAGAAGTTAGAAGTTCCTCCAGGCTCTCATAATAAATAGTGTAATTCGCCACGGTGCAAATGCTTATGCCACAAACAAGCCCCTTTACATAGATTATTTACCGTGTGAAGGCGGTGTCCCTATTTTTAATTTGCTTTTTTGCCCTTGCCGTTTCATTTGTTTTGTATGTTATCTTGCATGTACCGCCTTCTTTTAATGTTTTACAATTTTTTAATTATGATAAACTATGTATTGTTGACTGGTATTTGAAGCACGCCGTCTACTTTATAGTTCCAATATTGGGTCAAATTTTGGGTGGTGTAATATGTTGGATTTTCTGGTTGTGTTTGCTAGGCTTAATGCTTTTAGTGATTCTATGAAGCAGACACATATTTCAACCCTGGCCGGGATTCGGACCTGGCACCTCTCACACCTAAGGTGAACACGTCACACCACGTCACTATAAAAGTTAGCTCAGTAGCAAGCTAGTATACGTGCACACTTATAATCTACCCGACTTAGGACAACGCAACAGACTGAAAATATTTCAGCCCTTATCTGAATTTGAACATGGGACCTCTTACATTTAGGTCGTTAAACAAAATTACTTTTGTTGATAAATTTCTTAATTTATGTCTTTATAGGGAATATCTCTTGCATAGTCATTTGTCTGCGCCGTCTGTTTACCCAGCTTTGTTCTCTATTTCACATAAGGACATGTATCTACATTGATTATGCACATTGCTTGTATTAACTGAGTTTACAGATTTGTATATATATAAAACCTAGTGAAAGAAAAATAAAAGGTTGAATCATGTTTTGTTTCGTCTTACGTTTTGAAGAGTGCAAGAATTTTTTTATCATAAAGAACCATATATGTGCTGCAGAGAAGGGGTCCGAACAATGTACCTTGATCACCCAATTATAAGAAACATAGTTAAAAAAATCTTCTAATGATTACTGTGTTCTCTACATTAGAGAGAATGGCAGTCAATGTATATGCTATCAAATGCAACATTTATAACTCCCAGTACCATCTACTCGTTAGAAAGACTCCCACGTTCGTTGAACAATAGGTCGACATATAACTTAGTTAATATTTAGATTGTTTCGACGTTACTTTAAACAGAAACAAATTATCTGGTCAATTTTTCAGTATAAACATTCTGTGAAGAGTTAGTCAAAAAAGTCTGAAATTCAAAAAAGCGGAGGTACCAAACAAGTAACATGAACCTTAATATTAATTTTTCAATTAATTAAGTTATTTTAGATCATTTAAGCATGACTCGTCTTTACACAGTTTGTTTTGAAACAAGTTAAATGGAATCTTTTAAATGATGCACTGTACTTACCAAAAAAGGATTGAAAATTTATCATATTTCCTTGTTACAGTAAATTCCACTTAGAATACGATCTTTGTTTTCAAATATATCGTATAACATATATATTGTATTTTGGATGTCGGAGAATAGCATGGTTGTATATTCATATATAAATGAGTAAACTGGCACACGGACATTTTATATTTTGCAAAATGATGATGTTCCGAATTTTAATTAAGGCATTTTCTTTTGATTTCATCCTTATGCATGCAATTGCAAGTGTTATTCACACTGCTATCTTCGCAGTATTACTTAAAATCATTACTTGTCTAATCAACAGTACAACATGTTATTTGCAAAACTGGTATGATTTGATAAATGTGTAAAAGACTTGAACTAGATTGTGATATTGGAATTTAACATTCAAGATTCGGCGTGTGATGTAGTTCATGCATTGACTATTGTTTTACAGATTAATAAACAAAAGAAATCATTACTTGGAAAACATAGTTTAAACTGACACAATAAATTTTTCATCTCTAGTGTTTTAAAGTTTCATGGCATTAAAGTGATAAAGAAACGACGTCATCAAATGCCCTGACGATAACAGAAAATACTCTTTGTATTCCGTTTAATGTGTTAAAAACGCGGGAAAATTCTTTGAAGACATAGGTAAAGATAGGAGTCTCTTGTTTAGCGTAGGTAGTTTACGAAAGTCCCACCCTGGAATGGACGGAACAATTTATTTCTACTTGAACCCACGGCAGTTGTCATATTTACCTCCACAGCATCCACCAATTTCAGTTTATCAACCAACACTGAACACTAGTCGGTGTATCAGCCACGACCGTGAATCACACCGGGATCGCTGGAATGGCAGTCCAGCCCACCAACCACTGCGCCACTGATTCCGTAATATAAACCTCATCCCAGCTTTAAGTTTTCTAAAACAAATAAGAGACTTACAAAGCGCCGTGTACGAATTAGTAGTAGATAATGTAGTAAATGTGTTTCAAAAAGTTGAAGCTCGACTGATCACAAACAGCCGCGGATATATGCCCCTGCGAATTAAAGTTCGTTGAAAGTGTGATAGTTAGATTTCACCAGTCATGACGAGCTTCTTGGTTTTGGACTGTACACGCCAAGAAAACATCTTTCTGATTTCTGTTGATGTGTCTCTAGCTGTCCGGTGTTATAACACCGAAGCAGCGACGACAGATGTCTGTCTCAATAGAAATATTTTCAAAGAAGTCTGTCAGCACGGGTCTGTCCGATATGTTGTAGAAGAAACGATCGACTGAACCTACCTGCAACATGTTTCAGAATATTGGTGATGGAATGGAAAATGAAGACCAGCGCGTATACTAAGGTACATGATCTTAAAGTACTTTTTCCTTTGCAGAAATGTATCACTCATGAATTTACCTGTTTTGATATGAATTCATACTGTCTGAAAACAGCTGAATTGCAACATCTCGTGCCCTGCTTAGACACACAGTAAGAGACGATGCATGCTTTCAGTTCAGTATATCAATTATATTGAACTGCTTAGCCAGTGACATATCTAATCGGCATTGCCTGGTATTTTCATAAAAGAACATAATCTTTTTGAATCGTTTACCTGTAATCGGATAGTTAAATCTGGTCACGCATATCCAATGTTTGCGGCTTTACTCTCTTTTAAAACACATTGCCGCCAGATATGCTGGATTTTTTTATATATCACTCAAGATCAACACTTGATTAACACTTTCCTTTGAAAAGAGACGTCTTGCTTATCATTTAAGTTAAAGAGTCACTCATGATAAAATATCAGCAACATGAATGATAGGAATCACACCATAATTTCATACGTTTCTTTGGGAGAAAGAGTCGCGTTAAAAATTAGGAATTATTTTATTGCATTTTTTTGAGGCAACTTAAACTAATTGCTTGGAAACTAGAAAAACTCTTAGGGCAAGTTTCCAAAAAATTCAATATCCCACAAACACTTTAATCCGTTTTGAATTTTACGCATTCTTACCCAGGGTCGGTTGACAATATTCAAATAATATACACCAATATTGCCGCACACACCAAAATTGAAAAAATATATTAAAAAAAAAAACATAGGCGGTGAGCGAAAAATAAATTTAAATGTATATTTTTGAGGAAAAAGGAGCGAAGAAATATATTCTTCTTGTCTTGGCTCTCGTTTAACTAAAGAAAAAAAATAGAGAGTACAATCCTTTACATTAAAATTGTTCAACAGGTATAGAGAATACAGCGAGTGAAAAAAGTAATAACAAAATACATGCATAATCAAATAATATTTGTGGTTTAAATTGTTATCATGCAACAATATATAACATTAAAACATAATGTTGGCAGAGATATTTACTGTAAAACATTATATGAAACATTAAATCGCAATGAAAAAAAAACCTGCAATTTTACTAACTTTGCACATTAAGGATTAAATTTTCTGAAACAAATTCCCAGTTAAGGTCTGAAGCATTAGTTATTATTTTAAGCGGGGATTTGAAAGTTTGAAGGCACACATTTGCCAGAAGACAGCAACAACAACAAAACACATCCACACAAAAAGCAAACAAAATCAAAACCAAAATTTTGTTTGTGTTTCTGAAAAAGTACGAGCTGCAAATCTGATGAGCAACTTTTTAATTCGGTGAGGCCTAAAAATTAGTGAGAGTTTGATCACAGTTTTTATTCATGAATCACATTAAGTTTTCAAAACTCTGATCAAGATGAGTGTATAAATACAAACATATTATAATAATTAGTCGTTTGATCATACGCAATAAGTGTTTTGTCGTTTTATTTATTTGGAATACTTTGTACGCTGAAGTCATGTTACCTATATCATTTTAGCTATATAAAGTTCCTATGTGTGTTGGGCTGAACTTCTAAGATTTCTGTGAGGGAATATGGCTTGTATCTATTTTAAATAAGCCAAGTGTAATATAAAGACATTAAGATTTGTCCGTATCATGTTAGAAAATCTTTATAGATAAATCAAC
Organism: Mercenaria mercenaria; assembly: GCF_021730395.1. Lineage (NCBI taxonomy): Eukaryota > Metazoa > Mollusca > Bivalvia > Venerida > Veneridae > Mercenaria > Mercenaria mercenaria. The sequence goes on along the minus strand of NC_069361.1, from coordinate 16,025,579 downwards.
CTGTAGTCCTTGTAATGCCAGCAAGTAGTGTGCTGGATAACGTAATATATACAGCAGTACGTCTGGAGAATATGTTAGTTTTACTGCTCCTCAAGGGCCGTACGCCCAGAAATTGCAGTAAGCACGAGGTTTGCTGTAGAGTCAAAAAAGGTAAAACCCATCCAACTGCACATGGACTATACTGTGTTTTCCAAATCAGGAAGTTACAACACGATCTACACACGATCTAGCAGATACGTTCCAAATCAGGAAGTTACAGCACGATCACTCATGATCAGTCATATACAATTCAAATGAGGAAGTTACAGCAGGATCTAAACCGGATCAGCGACATAAAAGGATAGTCATTACAGCTGTATGAAACGGAAGACTTTAACACGCTTATGTGGAAATTCCTTTGGTCGTGTTCACACCATTTGCTTACAATTTATGTGTACTGAATATATATGTATATAGCAATAAAATGTAATTAAACTGAATTTCAAATTACTAATTATGGTTATAACACAACTGGTCTATGGTTTCAGCTTATATATAAGGTATAGTAAGCTAAGTAATAAGAAATACGAATGTTTCTCTATCTAGCAAGCCATTTGTCGACATGTTTTAATATTAAAAAGTAAATGCACATATTTCTCATAAATGATTCCTTGTATGTTTTGAGACCTCAATGGGGAAAGAACATTATTAACCCGATCCAAAAGTCGAGCACCACTGATTCAAGAGATCCTTTCCAATAATGAGGCATAAGCCGTGCAAACTGTATGCAAGGGTTCTTAATGATAGACTATCACGCTGGTCATGTGTCAATGAAAGAATTGCTTTCGAAAACAACGTTGTAAAAAAGATCATATTTCTACACTCACAAATATCATCGAGGTTTGTAAAAATGTTGCGTATATCAATATTCTGTTACTTCATCGACTTTACGCGAGTGTCTGATGGTAACGATAGATTGTTACTGTGGAAGATGTTGAACAGCACTGGTGCATCTTCTAAAATGTTTGTTTGTTTGTTTTGTTGGGTTTAACGTCGCAACGACAAAATTCAGGTCATATGGCGACATTCCAGCTTTGATGGTGGAAGAAAACCCCAGATGCCCCTACGTGCATTATTTCATCACGGGCGGGCACGTGGGTAGAAACACCGACCTTCCGTAAGCCATCTGGATAGCTTCCCCAAATGAAGAATTCAACGCCCCGAGTGAGGCTCGAACCCATATCTGTGAGGAACCACTCGCTACGGAGGCCCCTCTAAAATATTGTCAGCAGTAAAGTCTTTATACAGCAAAGTATCAGCATGTGTTTGGATAAATGACTTTTATATGGATTGGATCTCGGTAAGCTCTGGCTTACGTCAGGAATGCTTGATGTCGCCTTTGCTTTCAACCTATTCCTTAACGACTTAGCATTGCAGATTAAGGCTACTGGTAAAGGTAATATTATTGATAAATAGCAGGTTTGCATTTGTCGTTATGCTGATAATGTATACGTATTGCTGATGCTGAGAATGAGTAGGACCTACAGCCCATGTTAAATGTTCTTAACAATCGGTGTACATTGAATAGTATGGCCGTCAATTGTAATAGGATTATCATTGTACATTTCAGACCACAATCCTTGTCAATTCAAATTTTGTTTTTTAAATGTGGGGATAATGTACTAGAATATACTACCAAATATACATACTTAAATATGCTGAGCTTTTAGACTACCTGTCAAATCTGAAGCTTAAAGCGCCAGTAGAGCGCTTAGTCTTCTAACAGCCAGATATGAGAGTCTTGGTGGTGTGTCTTTTTTCAGTTTTTAAGAAAATGCACAACTTAACTGTGTGGCCTTTCATCTCCTAGCATCTGCTATTAGGGTTTACCGGTCATATGCCTGTTTTAATGCAGTAGAGAACTGAGCATTGGATTTTTTTCTTGGCGTTGGAAAATACACACAGGCTGCAGCTGTGGCTGGTGACATGGGATGGGAACCACATTTAGTTAAATGATATAGAGCACTATATACTTTGCGGTATAGACTAAACAAAATGGATAATAGTCGTATCAATAGAAGGAATTTTCTTTTGACTAGAGATAATGCAAAGCCTAGTTGTAAGAAATGGGTGTTTAGTGTAAAAAGCTTTTATAGAGCTGAATTTGGTATTGACTGTATCAGAAAGAAAACTCTATAATTAGGTCCTTGGATATGGTGCCCCGTTTTTAATTTTGTCTTTTGACAGTTCCTGTGATACGCAGGCTCCATAACCTCAGATCCTCTTCCTAAATTCCAGTTTCTTTAGTTCTGCCCATTGTTTTCTCGTTTGGGGCAAACTCTTTACTTTATCTGGGGACCAAACGCCGCTCTTCATGGAATTACACGCCTCAACACGTGTATCATTGAAGGTTCCATGTTCACCGCCGTTTGAACACATCTGCGGATGTCTCTAAATTGCTTTTTGTACTTTTAGCATGTGTAAATGTTGAGTTCTGCTCAACCCGGGGCTAGAGGGCGTGGACGGTAGCATGCATTTCCACTACCGTCCATGAACAGGCTCAATCAAACCGAGCCTGCAACATTTTCATTTTTGTCGTGTTGAGCGACCTGTGAAGTTTCCACTTTTTTCTATTTTTTCTAGTACTATGTTTGAAAAAAGAATTGACTAGAAAAATACCGTAACCAGAACTTATGTTGTAAGAGGCAATGGTAGAAACATGTTTAGAACTTATTGTCTTTTTTTAAACCTAGGTATGAGTATTGTACTGAAGAATACAGTAAATGTGGTTTTACCTTGTACCTAGAATTTGCCAAGTTTAGATGTGGGGTAGCCTCACTTATGTTAGAAATTGGGAGGTACATGAATGTGTCACTTGAAAACCGTGTTTGGGTGTATAGAAGATGAGAGCCATGTTTTCTTATATTGCCCTATGTATTAAATAAGAAACAGTCTGTTCGCTAAGTGCCAAAATGTAACAAATTTTAACTTTATTATTATTATTATTATTATTTTGCCAGATTTATATAGCGCCCTTTTCATGATTAACTCGTTCAAAGGCGCATTACATATAGCAAACGCAGCCACACAGGGCGCTAAATTCATCTTCTACTAGTACAGACACAGTGCGATCTGACCATAGGGACAGAATGAGATAAAGCACCATTACAGATAGGGAGAAATCCTTTTTTAACACAGACCTGTCCGGCTATCTTAGCCTAGCTCTTTGCGAATAGACAGTCTTGTTCTTTAAAGTGCCCGGTGTATAGCACCGATACAGTCAAAGCCGTCTTTCTTAGAGAGAACCAGGACCTCTTAGTTAGGTGGGGACACTCAAGAGAATCTTAGAATTTTCCAGTGCCTGGAACGGGATTAGAACCCCAGTCTCTGGATTGACAGTCAAACGTGTTAAGAATAGACCACCGGCCCACTTTCAGTCTGATGCCAAAATATTGTTATGCTGTTATCCAACAATATGTTAATAGGATGCTGTTCGAAAGCCTGCTATATATTGCAATTGAGAAAAATCACAATTGTATAGATATTTCATCACACCACTCATCAACATTTTTGTGTTGTTTTTTTTTCCGTATAAAAACCAAGCCCAACAGCTCATTATTCAAAACACGCAATAAACTATTTCATCACTCCTCATGGATATGTTTTCACTCGCACATAAATTTTGTACGCAGGTGCACAAATAGAATATGAATGGAATGATGAAAACAAAGATGTAACAAATATACAAAACCAGTACATGATGTAGTAAGTTTTAGGAATTCAACAGTTTCTTTGACAGCTGTAAAACAGTTATTACAGCTTAGGAAAGAACTATCCCACTTTCGATTATTAATTTCAAGAATTAAAGAATTCAGGACTGACTTATACTTTTCGTATTTTGTATTTCAATGGAATAATACTGTGCACATATGCTATGTAACACGGGGGAGGAAGTGTTACACGAAGGATGGAGTTCTTCTGATAACCTGTCATGTTTTCTTCTGATAACTGTTACGAAGTTCTTGGAAAACGTTACAGAATTCTTCTGATATCTGTATTACAAAACAAGGAATCGGTCGGCGAAATGGTAATTATCAATCTTTAAAATAAGAGAATGGGGTGTAAAACTAAAGTTTGATGATTAAAGTTGCCTAATGATTTGTGCTATGCGCAGAAAAAACTGTTAAGTCTAATAATCAGCGCCACTTCTTTGAAATCAAGACATTTTGAGTAAAATGTCGAAATAGTTTGCTTATTCATAAATATTTATCTACTCATTCACGTTCTTCATCCTCACCACAGGCAATAGCCTAATTTTAGTGCAAAGATGCAAACGTAAACCACTATTTAACAATTTTGTGCCCGATTTTTCAAATATTACGGAGTTCAGGTGATAACTCTGAAGTTGTCACAGAGTTCTTATGATAACTTTTGTTACTGCCAGGGTGTTTCTTGAGCTATGTTAAGAATCTTTTTAGCTTATTTTATTTTTTGAAAGGGTGTTAATCATGTTCTAAAATATTTATCCAAGACACAGTATTGTGGTTATATGATGTATGGTATGTGTGTTTTTGAGTTCAAATGATAACGTTTTAGTGTTATATTTTTTATTCTAACTAGATGTTACTTTTAAAGGGACTGCGTACGCTCATAATGATGATCTAGCTAACTAGTCCTTTTACTTTACAATATTTCCAACTAAACTCAAAATGCATTTCTATTCATCTTGTAGCATTTTTGCAAACGCAAAGGTCATTTCTGGTGAAGGATTATTATAGATAGCACCTTAAAATTCACATTAATATGCATTATGATATTCTTTAAGACAAATAGTATATGCATGTATGAGGATGAAAAGCCCCTTTTTGGTACGCAGTATTCAGCGCATTGAAAATTATATGCAATCTGTAAGATGCTATGACAATATCAATTAAGTTTTATCGCAGAATTTACGCCAGTCACATTTAAATTCACCCTCTGTGTAATGTCGCATTGTGACTGTATTCTTTCAACGTCAACTTTTAAATTTCTACTATATGAAGGATTAGAAGAATTATGATGGTAAAGTTATAATTATGTTACTGATAATATATAGCATTACTATCATCATTATTACATTCTTTATGAAAATCTATTGATATGAATACAACTGTATACATAGTATGCGAAAGCGTTCGGATTAAGGTAAAATATTCTGAGTCTATAACTTAATGAAAATGGTAAAGCGATAATTAACAAAATCGCATACACACAATTATCCTTGATAAATCATATGTATATTGTCATGTACATTTGAAGCTATAAGTTTGGTGTGTTTTAGTATAATTTTTTGTCGCCGTTTACGTATTAATTAGTTAGTGTACGATTTTTGTTGATTATGGAGTATAATCTACTGTCGCGTGGCAAATTATGGTCCCTAATCAACAAATATCATACAATAACAATTTTAATTTAGAATCATTTCCTTCCTGTCATTATATCGTCACGCATCGTTTAATTTTGCCACTCGGCCTCAATGTTGTAAATTCAGCATTTAGGATTTGATTTTAATTCAGTGATCAATCCAAACGGAATCCACTAAACCGTTGTTCAAGAACATTGGCACATCCATTGATAGAATGTTACCTATTCGTATTTTACTATATATATGTATATATGGCATTATACTGTTCATAGTTTTAAAATTTACAAAAGACTCATATCATACATTACATAACCACAATACTGTGACGTGGATAAATATATTACATAAGAATATGAACATGATTAAAACCCTTTCTAAATAATAAAATTAGCTTAAACGTATCATAGCATAGCTCAAGAAACACCCCGGCAGTAACAAAAGTTGTCATAAGAACTCTGTGACATCTTCACAGTTATCACCTGAACTCCGTAACATTTGAACAATCGGGCACAAAATTGTTAGATAGTGGTTTATGTTTGCAGCTTTGCACTAAAATTAGGCTATTGCGTGTGGTGAGGATGAAGAACGTGAATGAGTAGATTAATATGTATAAATAAGCAAACGATTTCGACATTTTACTCAAAATGTCTTGATTTCAAAGAAGTTGCGCTGATTATTAGACATAACAGTTTTTTCTAACGCATAGCACAAAACGTTAGGCAACTTTGATCATCAGATTTTAGTTTTACACCCCATGTTCTCTTTCTAAAGATTGATAATTACCATTTCGTCGACCGATTCCTTGTTTTGTCATACAGATATCAGAGGAATTCTGTAACGTTTTCCAGGAACTCCGTTATCAGAAGAAAACATGACAGGTTATCAGAAGAACTCCATCCTTCGTGTAACACTTCCTCCCCCGTGTGTAAGGTTATGGAGGAAATTGTACACTGAACCTTTCTCAAGATAGTGGCATATTTAACAATATACTTGACAATTGTCTGACTTATTACTTAACGTTACCTGACGTCTGTCTTTAACTTAGCACTTAGCACGTGTTTATACAATTATATGGTGAATATATTGAAGCAATTTTAATAAAATAACTTTAGTCCTTCATGCGCTCAGTAAGCAATTAACCGCACTCCGCAGGAAATACATAGAATTTATAGAAAATGCAATAAGGCTTTCCAGATTATAACTATTATACTCTGCCTATTTCTCTTAAGTTACTACCAAATTCCAAACACTGAGCCAAAGAACTGAGCAACGTGTAACGGACACCACATGGCACTAGAAGTTGTTATGAAAGCCAGACACTTGTTAATATAATAGCGTTACATGTTGACTAATTACTAGTAACTGTTTTACAACTTGATGACTCTTCTGCTCGCGACAGTGTTGTCAATTATTTTTATATGTATAACGATTATTAATTGATAAAATTATTTATATTTATTATTTCGATTTTAACAACGCAAATAATTCGCACTTTACAGTATTACATTTTCAGCGTAATACGTCATTCGGGTCATATGCTGTTACAATTTACCCCCTATGGTTAGAAAGTGTTGCATAGCCAATGGAACGTATATATATTTGTTTCTTTTTCATTAGAATTTTGAGAAGTATTCATAAATTAGTAATCTAACAGCTCGCAAACTAATTATGACCAGAATCATCAAATTAGGCGAGTTGACTCTGTGTTACGAGTGACGAGCATAACTTTTATATGACGTCACATCATTATGACGCCATACTTTATGTCATACATTTATTACGTCACCGCTGAATCATAATTGAGCTAACTGAATTCGCTCTTAGAGATCAGAACGTGTTTTACGGACCTACACATAAGTCAGTATGACTTTTTATTATTTTTGAATTATGAATAACGCAACACATATTTAAACGTCTATTAAATGCCTGATGATAAACTACTTATAGTATCATTATCGTACTTTTTGGAATCAAACCATATTTTAGAATCTGATGTTGTTATAGATTATAATTGTCATGAATACTTGCTTTTTGACAGTTGCTTTCCTTATGGTTGGAACATGGGCGTTCAACATCGGTGTCCTTCTACAAGTTTATACAATTTTTACATTCGATTTGGCCGTAACTTGGCTGATACGGATCAATTACTGGACCCACCAGGACGAGGTGCATGGTATATGCCATGAAAAGAATGTTCTAGTTTGGTCTGATGTGACAGAACAATGGAGGGTACCTGCGCTGTGTTCCAGTCTGCTGCAAGTTGTCTACCTTTGTTACAGGCCATGAGCGTTCGTACACAGAGAAAAAGAGCATGTAAACATCTGGATTTATGTTGCATTGCTTGTCACACTGGTTCCTGGCATTCTAAGCGTATCGAGTATATTTCCTTCCCTCATGTCAGAACTCTCATATTGGATAGAAATTATATTATTCATCATAGTGTTTGTATTAGAAGTTGTTTCGAACATGGCTGTAGATATTAAAGTTGATCAAAAGAAATTAATGCTACTGACTGCCAAACACACACCTGCAAATGATGAGCAGACGAGACTAGAATACGGAACAAGAATTCAAGATCTACGACGGCGTATAGAAAAACGAAATCAGGGAGATACCTTCGTTGAACGTTTCCCAAGCAAATGGTTCATGCGAGATACAATGCTTGCCTTTGGAGTTCTGTATTTTCTCTCGGCACTTCTGATCGAAATAATGTGTGAAACACTAATGACCTCGATGTCTATATTCGAAACCCTTTTTAAACTATCAACGTTGTGGTGCACGACACATGTCATTGTTGTTGTCATGTCATATGGAATTGGACTGATATCTAATCTGTGCGTTGCTCTGTGCCACATATTCCTTACTACCGAAATAATCATAACTGAGGCTTTCGATGCGAACATCAATGGCATTGTACAAGTGTCTGTGCTCATAGCTGAAGCAAACATTTTGTCCATAGAGTACATTAAAAAAATGAAATAGAAAAAAGTGGAAACTTCACAGGTCGCTCAACACGACAAAAACGAAAATGTTGCAGGCTCGGTTTGATTGAGCCTGTTCATGGACGGTAGTGGAAATGCATACTACCGTCCACGCCCTCTAGCCCCGGGTTGAGCAGAACTCAACATTTACACATGCTAAAAGTACAAAAAGCAATTTAGAGACATCCGCAGATGTATTCAAACGGCGGTGAACATGGAACCTTCAATGATACACGTGTTGAGGCGTGTAATTCCATGAAGAGCGGCGTTTCGTCTCCAGATAAAATAATGAGCTTGCCCCAAACGAGAAAACAATGGGCAGAATCCATGAAAATGGTAGCATTCCTTTCAGTATATGCTATAATTTTCCAAACACTCGACGTCTCGAACTGAAAATACTTCATGCAGTTAACAGTGGTGTGGTCCCCAGGTGTGTTATTCTTCCTGCGAGTCGGGATTCCGACGGGACTTCTTGTGACTGCCCCAACCTTATCAACAATTATTGTTTCGGAACATTTAGACATTAATCCATGGCTTCTTTTCTTTGCATCTGGAAATTGTACGCTTATTCTCCGAACGATCTTTTTACTATTTTACTGATAGAATGTGCCCTAGTGTCATTTACTTGGCACACTACCGAGTATCTTAGTAAATTAGAGGATCTGATACATTACGCCCGAGTATCAAAGAGCATATGTCTGGTTGTACTAAATACCTCACAGAGCAACTGCAGGTATATTTGTCCGTTATTTAAAGGTTGGTGGTTTTTCAGGCTTTGCTTAGCTGTATTAAGTAGCTTTCTTGTTGTCTGTGCTCTTGGGATGGTTGAGGTAAATAGGTATAAGGGAAGAAACCGAATGATATCACTTCTTAATAACCTACCAGATGTAACGTTTAAATCCGCAGCAACAACGCACGACAACAGTGAGGAAGAAGCCCATGAATGTGCAATTTGTTACTCTGTGATGTCAACAGGAAAAACCTTACCCTGCAAACACACTTTCCACAAGGACTGTCTAAGACGTTGGTTTCAAGTTAAAGCTGTGTGTCCGGTTTGCAACACTGAGATTAAATAAGAGGAATATCCAGGGGTTGTTGTTGCTTTCATGTTTTGCTTATGATAAATAGTAGATAAAAATTGCTCGGTTTTATTTCAGTACAAATGAAATTATTATAACTGTTAGATCAGTGGACTGGACTACTCATTATTGCCATTTGCTTACTTCAAAAGTACTCGGTAAAAGAGGATATTATGTGTGAAAATGAGTGCTTTATTCGCTGGAATTGGAGTTATTTTAGCATAAGTATAAGTTTATTATACTAAGAAAAATTATATGAATATAAGAATTGATGTGATATCAGTCATATACTGAGTCAAAATTTATCTATATTGATTGCGCAAAAGAAACAGTTTGAAAGAAAATGAACTGTTTTAAAACTTGCCATTTTGCTATTATTTTTGAAATATCACAGTATATATGAAATAAAAATTTACAACTAGGAAATATATTACAATCAAAAGAAATAGTCCGCTTTTAAATACGTTCATACTAAAGGGAAGTATTTACAATTTCATAAAAATGATAAAACATAGAGCTATATTATTAATAGGGATCTAACTACATATACTGTTTTTATTTCTGTATGCAAATCTTCAATAGAATTTACGAAAACTGAAAACAAAAGTCTTACAATGTTGCTTATACGTGAAAACTATATTTAAGGAATAAGCGGATAAAGGTGACAAGTTACCATATGTTTGACATCATCAGTAACTTGATTATAATAGCTTCTCCTTCACTTGAGTACTATCTTTATTAAAGCAATTTAAGCAAATAAATAACAAAATGTTTTAGTTGATTTAGTGAAATGTAATCTTTTAGTTGATTTAGTGGAATAATAAATTTATACACGTTAATAATGAGGTCCCGCACTATTACGCAGCTCTCATGGTTTAGTTAATACAACAATAAAACCGCGAAGAAACATAATCACATTCATTTTGACATGATTAAACAAAAAATGTTAAAATGAAAACAAATGAAAGGACGCAATGACATCAACGGTACTGGCAAATCAAATAGTGAAATTTTGCATTTTGCCACGTGGCACAAAACAGCATCCCTGTCGCCATCTTGTTGTTTGCGGATTGAAAATGGTAAGAGCCGTTGCAGGGAATTTTCTCCAAGGTTCCTCAAAATTTCCGCCCTATATTAAACGGAGTGCAATGCACTGCGATAGCATTTGGACAGAATTCGAGATCCCATCAAGCATATATATATATATGGTGTGCCAACATTTTCTGTACAGCCACCGCAGTTTCTGTTTGATCACTCCATACTACTTTTAGCGGCGTACTAAACTTGTTATACAAACGAGTTATATTTATATGATGTTTAGTGTATATACACACGAGTCATCAACTACCAATACTATGTATGTCGCATACCACTGGCGTTATCATACCGCCAGAATTGATTGTTTTATGTAGTATGCATCATGTGTGCACCAATTAGAGCTTGTAGATTTCTCGAAAAATGCACAATGCAAAAAGTAAAAATTAATAATAGGAGTAGATTAGTGTTGGGCTGTACGTAACAGTTTGGTTGTTTCCTATAGTTTGCGTCTCTTTAAGTTTGTGCGTATGAAAATATGAATGCTATATGTTTTGTTATCATTGGTGTATCTCCTCCTGAAATTATACCAAATTTACATAGCAGACTTTTCAAGACAAACACGTTGAAACACAGTCATTTATTGTTAGTATCATTGGAAAGGAAGAAATGGTTGTCGGACACTAAAAGTTTTCTTTTCAACTGCGGCTCTAATCTTGTGCTGGAATATCCTGAATCTGTAAACGATAGATTCTTTGTGCCTATATTTAAGAAAAGAGTAATAAATTGTTATTACAGCATAATACTAAGGAGAAAAGTACTGTATTGAATCCATATAACCATGTTAAAGTTCGATTTGTATATGAGAGTTAGATTGATATACTGCCAAGTAATCTAAGAATATCTTTATCAAAATTAGAGTATCATCAGATTCGTTACGGATCGCGGGGTCATGAGTTCGATCCTCTGCGGGTCGTATGTTCTCCGTGACTATTTGATAAACGACATTGTGTCTGAAATCATTAGTCCTCCACCTCTGATTCATGTGGGGAAGTTGGCAGTTACTTGCAGAGAACAGGTTTGTACTAGTACAGAATCCAGGAACACTGGTTAGGTTAACTGCCCGCCGTTACATGACTGTTGAAAAATGGCGTTAACCCCAAAACAAACAAACAAACTGGTTAGGTTAACTGCCCACCGTTACAATACTGTTGAAAAATGGCGTTAAACCCAAAACAAACAAACGAACAAACAAGATCCGTTACATGTTCCAACTGGCAGATATGCTGTAAATAGAACTGTTAGAGGTACATACTGTACCTTAATGATTTTGAAGACGAATGTCATTTTATTTCAATATGTCCCTGTTACACTGGTATAAGAAAAGATACATAAAACGATAGTGTTACATTAGACATAGTCATAAATTTATTGAAATGTTAAAAACAGATAAAAGAAATATGTTGATTAACCTATGCCTGTATATAAAAGCCGCATTGTCACATAGAATTTCTTTTATCACAGTTATCCTCTGTATTTGTATATTATGAATATCCTACTTAACTTTTAGCACTGTAATTTTATTTATTGCTGTTTTATTGTGATCATTGTATGTTTGACGATGTAGACATATGGAAGTTTAAATAAATCACCTGTTCTGTTCTATTCTGTTCATTTGTGTTCTATATAACCATCCCGATGAAGACAATAAATGAATTACAGGTTAAACGATTGGTAAAGCAGATGACACAGGTACAGTACTGTCAAAATCGACTGTAGGGATTTTTTATTGAATAAAATACCACCTGAATAAATGGTCGTGCAGAAAATGTATCCTACCACGACAAATTGACGTTAAGAGCACTAATTTCGCAAAGCCGAGATTGCAAGACACGACCGAGAAGGAAAAGGTATCTTCTTTTAAAAAGAGTTGTTTCAGTTGCAAATAATAGCCATTATAATTAGTATGCTGTCTAATTATTTATATTCGCGAGGAACTAATTTCGTGTGTCTCCTGGTTGAGTCAATACACGAAATTTAATCCCAGTGATCAAGTACAATTTCTCTTCATTATACATTTAAGCTGAAATACATGAAATCATGTATCCACGAAATAGTAGTTTTGATCCAAACCATGAAAATTCGTTCCAAAGAAATTAAATGATCTAATTCAGGTACATCCGTCTTCATAAGCAATACGGAATGAACTAAAGGCAATCATTTTATCATGTGCGATTAACTACATGGATCTGAATAACCTCCCTGTAATACAAAAGTTACCAATTATGCGCAATTTTAGGGTGTCGCTTATGTTTTTAGTCTATCAGATGTCATTTATCTTGAAAGTGTCAAAATTATGGAACATGCTCTACGATATGATGCTTTTCATAGAAAAAAAACTTATAAAATTTGTGCAAATTTGAGTTTTTCCTAAGTTTATGCTACTTTTCAAATTTACTTTTTTATTTTTCTGAAAAAAAAGAGTATACATTAAATGATGAAATAACATTTAAGACAAGGTTTGTTTGTTTGTTTGTTTTGGGTTTAACGCCGTTTTTCAACAGTATTTCAGTCATGTAACGGCGGGCAGTTAACCTAACCAGTGTTCTTGGATTCTGTACCAGTACAAACCTGTTCTCCGCAAGTAACTATCAACTTCCCCACATGAATTATCAGAGGTGGAGGACGAATGATTTCAGACACAATGTCTTTTATCAAATCGTCACTGAGAACATACGCCCCGCCCGGGGTTCGAACTCGCGACCCCGCGATCCGTAGACCAACACTCTCCCTACTGAGCTAAGCGGGCGGGTATGTATATTAAGTTTATGATACCGCTTGTAGAAAAACTATCAGTCGTCAAGGTAATACAATATCTGGACGTTCGGTGCTAATTTCGTCTGCTTTTTATCTTTCGTTCAATGTACATTACCGGGTTTGTTTATTTTCTTTGTTGTACACCTTTCTTGTTCAATTTAAATTATACTGCTGAATTCTAAAGCAGCCCAGTTGGTGGCTAAATTCTAATTTCTGTGAAGACATGCATGTTTGGTAGTGCATGGAGGTAAGAAATATGTGAAACGGCGACAGAATAATTAATATAACTATTGATAAAATAAACATGCAGGCAATTGTCAGTATGCATATCTAATTCAAATATCTAGGTGAAATAATTTGAGTATGGCGGCTAATATATCCTACAATTTCTTTATTTTAGTTAAAACATTAGCTCTATCTGAAGACAAAGCAGATCTCATCATCATAATTGTCAGCAACATGGGGTATCCGAGTAAAAATATCATCTTATTTCAGTTATTTCAGGGTTTTTTTTCAGAAGAAGAGAGATACATGCCTCTCGGTCAGATGGAAGCAAATCAAGGGGCTTCTGACTGGTTGAAAATGTATAGGTGGCATCAAAGTTTAAATGTTAAATGCGCCCATAACCCAAACATCACAACGTGGGCCTAAAGAAAATTTCACCTGACTTAAAGAATACAAAAATTACCTATTTAACTAGAATGACAGTAAAGCTGCGACAATATTACCCAGAATCTTTTTTTCTAAGTTTGTAAACTTTCATGCAATTATCTACATATATATCTAAACTAATCTTAAAGTTAACAAAAACGGTATACGAATTTTTATACTGGCTAGTTGTTGCCAAGCTTCGAAGCATGTCTTTATCGCGAATATCCTAATAATACTAATTATTACATTACTGACCTGTTAAAACGACCTAAAATATAAACATTTCTCAATATCGGGTATTTCCAACATACTGGGTGCGTTGCACTGTTTCACATATTCCTTACTTCCGAAATAATCAAGCCTATCGATGCAAAATCAATAGCATTGGACAAGTGTCTGCACTCATATCATTTATTGAAGGAAACATCTTGTCGTAAGAGTACATAACAAAATCAGAACTCATGAAAATTGTAGCATTCCTTTCAGTATACGCTATAATCGTCCAGTCACTTGATGTTCTCGAACAGAAAATACTTCATACAGTCAAATCTGGCGTGTTCCCGATGTATATTCTAAGTGCGTGTCGGGATACTGACGAAACTCCTTGTGACCGCCACAACCTTATCCGCAATTATTGTTTTGGAACATTTATACATAAATCCATGGCCTCTTTTGCATCTGGAAATTGTTCGCTAATACTCCGAACAGTCTTTAAGTTATTGGAATGTGCCTTCGTATCTTTCACACGAAATGTACCAAATACAAGAAACTAGAATTTTGTCAAAAAATAAAAATTCACGTCCACTATTTCCAAAGTATTTACGATAACATATATGTAAGTTGTTAAATCCTACAACAAAGTAAATCCGTTACAACTTTCAGTTGAGTAAATGCGGCAATTAAGTGCAAATATTGTGGCTATAAACATTGACCCGGTTCACATGTAGAGTACCATTCGATGCGTGAATTTGTTGCTCACAAGTAGAGGGTCGCCATGACGTTTGTTTTCACATATTGACCATGCATTCGAAAATAACAATGTATGTTAACCTTTTTGACAAATAAAATATTTGTCATGTTTTGAAAAAAAAAACACTTTTCCATCCTCGGGCCTAGTAATATGTACTACGCGGAGCGCGTTCGGTCAGAGGGTCGCCTCAATTAGGAAACATAATTTTAATGCCAGAGGTTATTTCTGAGGTCGCGGAGTTTAATTGGCCAGCTTGTTATTAATTACAACAGCTGTCTAGGTCAGTTTCTCAGTCAAGTTTGACTTTCCCATTCAAAGTGTTCCTTCTCAAGAGATGGAACAATAAAAAGTACATGCCTTTACATTAAAGAAAAACACACAAGGGATAGAGAATATAGCAGGTGAAAAAAGTAATAACAAAGTACATGTATAATCAAAAAAATATATGTGTTGAAAATGTTATCATGCAAACAAATATAACATTAAAACTTAATGCTGGCATTGATATTTACTGTAAAACATGATTTGAAACATTAAATCGCAATTTTCAAGTTTTTTCAAGGATTAAATTTTCGGAAACAAATTCCCAGTTAAGGTCTGAAGCATTAGTTATCATTTTTAGCAGGGATTTGAAAATTTGAAAGCGGGGATTTGCCAGAAGACAACAACAACAACAGAAAACACATCAACACAAAAAACAACAACAAAACAATACGAAAATCAAAACGCAAATTTTGTTTGTTTCTCTGAAAAAGTACGAGCTGCAAATCCGATGAGCAACTTTTTAATTTGGTGAGGCCTAAAGTTAGTGAAAGCTTTATCGTATTAAAAGTTTTCATGAATCAAATTAAGTTTTCGTAACTCTGATAAGATGAGTGTAAAAGTACAAGTAATGCAATCGTTTGAAGATATGTAATGAGTGTTTACTAGTTTATTTTTTTTGAAATACATTGTACTCTGAAGTCATGTCACTTACACTAACTTAGCTATATAAAGTTCATATGTGTGTAGGACTGAACTTCTAAGATTTCTGTGAGGGAATATGGCTTGTATCTATTGGAAATAAAACCTTCGAACAGGAGCTAAGTGTAATATAAAAACAGCAAGATTTGTCCTTATCATGTTAGGAAATCTTTAAAGATAAATAAACTAAACTATAGTCCTTTCAATGCCAGCAAGTAGTGTTCTGGATAATTTAATATTATACAGGAGTACTTTTTGAGAATATGTTAGTTTTACTGCTTCTCAAGGGCCGTACGTTCAGAAAGTGCACTAAGCACGAGGTTTGCTGCACAGTCAAAAATGTTAAAACCCATCCAACTGCACATGGCATATACTGTGTTTCCAAATTAGAATGAACAGAACGATTTACAAAAATCGTCTGATGGACGTGAAATCGCGGTTCGTCAAAAATGGACGTCAATTGTCGTTTTTGAAGCTCTGCAGAGAAAAAAGTTACAGAAATATCAAAAAAGTAAAATAAGCAGTCTATGAGGAATATGCTGAATTTTATATTAATAAAATTTTCGAAACGAAACCCGATAACTCCAAATTAGGCGCATTCCACCTTAAACTGAACTTCACATTACTCTTTATGGTTATAACACAAATGGTCTAATATTTCAGCTTTTATATAAGGTAAAGTAAGCTAAGCTAAATAATAAGAAATACTAATTTTTCTCTATTTGGAACGAATACAATCTGGAAAGTAGATCCCTCGGAACCCCTGAGAAGAAGGCAAAAAGTGAAAATTGCAGACTCGGTTTGATTTAAGTCTGTTCATGAGCAGTAATGGAAAATGCAACACTGCCCATGCCCCCTAGCACCGGCTTAAGCAGTATTCAATCTTCAAATCTAAGTGAGTTAAAATCAAAGATCCCGAAGCCATTGTTCGATTTGTTTTTAATATCAAAAAGTTAATTATTTTGCTCATAATTATTCTATGTTAAAAAAAGAGAAACAGAATGAGAGGAGAAAAGAAATGAGAACTTAATACTTTTAGAAACGAAGATACCAACGAAGATCAAACAAGATATGTTACAGTTTGACATTTAAAGGTAAGAGAACGTGAAGATGGGAGAATAACAGAAAATGAAATGAAGAATGATTTTGTTTTATTCTAAATCATGGTCAGCCTTTGCCTAAGGTAAGGGCTTGTCTTTTGTTAAAACTAACGAAATCAGGTTTCGTCAAGCAGATTTTTTTGCGCAATATACTCCTAACATGTCATAAGGTCAAAGTTTGTCATAAGTAGGCTTTCAGTTTCTGGCGTGGATCACGCGCGGTGCAACTGTTTTCTTCTGTGAGTTTATAGTTTATAAAAGAATACAGAGGCAGATAACCAGCAGTATAAACGCAGCACTTCCAAATTTGGAACAATTTATAGAAATATTGTTTCGTCAGGCGCCTCTTTAAGAATTTGTGACTGGCCAGCCCGATGTCAATGTAATGTAACATGTCACGTGTTCACGGCGTGATATATTCCTATGAGGCAGAACCTGAGTTCAACACTACAAGTAGATACCGTCGAATGTATGTCTACAAAATTGAAAATGGCGATAAACACACACACGCGCACACCTACACGCACAAACACACACACACTAACTGTATAACAACCAGTATAGGTCGTTTATCTAATCAAAGTACTGAAAGTACAGAAATGCTTGCTACCACAAAATACCGGATGAAAACTGTGCGGGTAAGATGTTTGCAAAACCTTAGATATATTGGAGTTTTCATATCAAACTAAGGCGAGTATAAGGAATTGTTGTAATGAACAATCTTGATTAACTTGTGAAGGTAGTGTAAGGACTAACGATCGATAAACCAGGTTTTGCGAACGTAAAATCGGGTGTTTCGAATACTAACCTATATTTTCGAGCGAAAACATAGGATTACGCCGTAAACCAAAGTTCACACTCGTAAACATAGGTTCACGCTTGTAAACCAAAGTTCAAGGTCGTAAACATAGGTTCACATTCGTAAACTATGGTTTACAAGCGTGAACCGGGGTTCACGATCGTAAACATAGGGTAACGACATTCAACATAGGATAACGACCGAAATTAATAGTTTATACGAGAAAACTACATGTAGTTTATCAAACATAAACCATGGTTTATGGTCGATATATTAGGATTAAAAAGTCAACTATGAATTTCGGGTGTTAACATGGGTTTACGGCCGTGAACCTATATTTACGAGCGTGAACCTGCGTTTAGTTTATACGAATTTATTTAAGCTCCATTGGAGAGAAAGCTTATAAAGCTTATTTGAACCACTCTCGATTCAGCTTCCTGGAAACAACAGTACTGTTTTCATATGAGAAGTCATGGTCGTGACCCCAGTGGGGCTCGAACACACCACCCCTGGCTTGAGCGGCCGACACCTTAACCTCTTGAACACCGCTCCCCAGCACCTGCATTTACGAAAGAAAATTCCTGTTCACGCCCTTAAGCCTAGGTGATCGTGAACCATATTTTACGGACGTGACATGTATGGAACTTAAATAATTACATGAACCCAGGTTCCCAGTCGAAAAACTAGGATTAACGACAGATAAAGAAGGTTTTTTCAAACGTAAAAGCATGTAAACCTTATTTTTTCGAGCGAAAACATAGGATAACGTCGTAAACCATAGTTCATGCTCGTAAACGTTGGTCCACGTTTGTACACCCAAGTTAAAGTTCAATCGAGAAACCTAGTTTATCGAACTTAAACATGGGTTCAAGAGCGTTAACTATGGTTAACATCCGTTATTGCTCGAAAATATGAGTTAGTATTCGAAAATCCTGGTTTTACGTTCGAAATAACCTAGTTTATCTATTGTTAATCCTAGTTTTCCGACCGTGAACCTGGGTTCACGTTATCATCGGACAATTTGCGTGCCACACACGTTTCGTTTATATATGCTTATACAAAAATGATAATAAACATTGAAGGACATAATATCAGATAAAATATAAATATTTATTTTATTTTGTTGGGATAAACGTCGCACCGACACAATTATAAGTCATATGGGGACTTTCCAGCTTTGATGGTGGAAGAAGACCTCATGTGCCCCTTCGTTCGTAATTTTATCACAAGCGGGCACCTGGATAGAACCACCGACCTTCCGTAAGTTAGCTGAATGGCTTCCTCACATGAAGAATTCAACGCCCCGAGTGAGGCTCGAGCCAACATCGATGAGGGGCAAGTGATTGAAAGTTAGCGACCATAACCACTCAGTCACGCCCCCAATAAAATATAAAGGTAACAAACACAACATCTATACTTCGATATGCAAATCCCCCCGCACATACACACACACGAACTTGTACACGCACAAACACGCACGCACGCACACACACACACACACACACATCATGCATGAATGTATGAACACTGATCAGAAAGGAAGGCGAAGGTTCAAGCTCTACTACACGCCTGGTTAACTACAGAGCTACCTTTTTTAAGAGTTGTACGGTTAACTCCTCTGTCGCAACATCCGAGGTAGTGCACATCGCGATAAAAGAACATCAACAAAGGTGAGTGTCATCATATTTTTTTGCATTTTTACAAGCAGTGTATCGAAGATCAAAAATCGGGGAACGGTAGGTGATGTAGATATGATTTAACTTTACAGAGAACTTTAAGTTTGCTAATTCATTCTTAACTTGTGGTCGTGGTGATGTTTACCAACAAGCTGATTTAGCAGTAAATTTGGTCATTTCGTCATGAAAACACTTTCATTGTCAAATATTTACATTTTAACTAATATTAAGAAGCAAACCGAGTAGGCGTGAGTTAGCTGTAAAATATACAATGCATTTGGAAATAAAATATGTACTGAAAATGGTTGGGGAATAACATTATTCACTTGTTATTGTGAAAGATAGCTCTGTCGTGAAGGAGATAGTCATGCCGCTAAGGAGATAGCTCTGTGTTGCATGAACAGAGCTCTGTGTTCATAGTTTAAACGTTTTAATATTTACTCTGGGTTGTCCTCATTTGAACTAATATAAAGTTATTGTTCCATTTGATATACAGGTATGCATTTTCAAAGTATTGTTTCGACAAAGATTTTTCATGAGGTTATAATTGTAAATATTGAATAGTTGTTCTGTTAACCTTTTTGCTCATGTGAGTTATTGTGGTCGCTCGATGTCCGTTGTCAGTCGTCTGTCTGTCTCTCTGTCAACATTAAGCTTGTGTATGCAATAGAGGCTGTATTGTTCAATTGATCATGAAATTTAGTCAACATGATTGTCTTGTTTAAATCTAGGTCAAGTAAGAAAATGTATTATCTGGGGTCAAAAACTAGGTCACTAGGTCAAATTAAAGAAATATCTTATCTACGCAATAGGAACTGCATTTTTCACTCATATGAAATTTGATGAGAATGTTTGTCTGGATAAAATCTAGGATAAATTTGAATATAGGTTATTTGGAATAAAAAAACTAGGTCACCTGGTTAAATCAAAGGAAATTTTTCAATTGATTTTCATGAAATTTGGTCAGAGTGATTGTCTTGATTAAATGTAGGTCAACTAAAATAGGGGTTATCTTGGATAAAAAAACTAAGCCACTAGGAAAAATAAAAGAAACAATTTGTGTTTGCAATTGAAACTGTATTTTGTACCGGATTTTCATGAATTTTGATCAGAGTGCTTGTCTGGATGAAATCTAAAATTGAAATATGGATCATCTTGGATAAAAAACTAGGTCACCTTTCTCATCTGAAAGAAAAACCTTGTGTACGCAGTAGGGGCAGCATGTTACACTGGATATTCATAAAATTTAGATTGATGGCCTCTAGACTGTTCACAAGCTTATCCTTTGATCTGACCTACTGACCTAGTTTTTGACCCCACATGATCCAGTTTCAGAAGACACCTAGAGACCATCAAGACTAAATTTCTGACCAAGTTTCATAACGATTGGGTCTCTAGGGTGTTCAAAAGGCAAATGTTGACGGACGACGCACGACGGACGCCAGACAATGACCGGTCACAATAGCTCACCTTGAGCACTTTGTGCTCTGTCGGGCTAATAAAAAGTAACAAATCAATATGACATTTTGTAAGTCAGTTACTTACCTCCTAGATCGGTGTTCATAAATTAAAAATACTCGCGGTCGTGCGGAAACACGATTCGCACGAGCGCGGGTATTGTATTTTCAATTCATGAACACCTACTACTCGGTTAGTAACCTACACATAACTCCTCCTTCTATTGCTATTCTATTCATGCTAAAGTAAAGTGCTCACAAGCGGTATCACAAACAAAACGCACGTGTCTATTGTGTAAACTAGGTCAATCGCATTTGGCAGTCCTGATTGCACAGTCTGTTTTATGTAAACATTAATGATTGACAGTTTTGGATCTGTCCATTAGTAATTATTCGCACCTGCCATTGTTTGCTTTAGAGTGGTTGGATAAGCGACTTCAAACTATTTCATACTCTTTCACACTTCACAAAATCATAGTGTCATTAGCTGCACTGTCATATTGATTTTTCACAAGGTCACTTTTATTGACATGTGGTACATAATAAAGACAAATGCCATGCTAGCGATTTATGAATTAAAGCCCGCGCGAAACTGCCTTTTTGCCGTTTGTTTTTGTACATGACGTACATGTTTTTTTCTCTCCTAATTTCGCAAATTAAAGAGGCTAATGCTCTTACGTCATAATATGACAAAATTCAAATTCTAAAGAAAGATAATTTTACTCAACATCTTTAGTCACGACCCTTTCGACAAACGTGTCTGATTGGTTCAGATAAAAGATAAATCGATAGAAATGAAAATAGCCGAGAATATTAGAATTTCAATTATAAAGAAAGTTCTTAAATTAGAATTCGATCACTGCAGTAATTATGTCAGTAATTGTATGTTTAATTGAGGTTGCTAATTAAATGCGTACATTGTTAAAACACTAAAAGCATTATGATTAGCCTCCACGTAAAGTTGTCCTATAAAGTTTATCTAGCTCGTAAATCAGCATGATTGTTCAAAACTTTCAGATTTTAGATTCATTAGTACAATGATGAAGTCACAGCGACTCTGATATTTGTACAAAGTATATTTTATTTACTAGAACGTACAAACAAACTGGTCGTGTCCTTAACGAAAAGCAATTATGGTATCATTATATTCAGATATGATTTTACAAGCCTTGTAAACATGTATCAGAGCCGCTTCCACTAAAGTTACAGGCAATCCTTGCTTTTCACAAGATAATTTCACGCATCAATGAATTTATCTGTTTTATAGAAAAAGTAGCACATGCCGATTGTAAGAAAATATAGCCCGCTCGCTTAGATCAAAAGTGAAAGTGCAGATCTATTGATCATGGACTTTGAGTTTGAACCCCCTGACTATTTTACAATGTGTCTGTAGGAGGACTTGATAGTTAATTGCTGAGAACAAGTTAGTACTGGTGCTAAATCCAGAAGTACTTGTTAAAACGGCACTAAATAAAAACCAAGCAAAATAAATATAAGAAAAAATTCAATATGTATGTATTATACAAATGCTGTATAAATATAAAAATGAGATAATTGCATTGTACCTCGTAAGTGGACATAACTACTATCTGGATACATTCAACACTACTCAAAACTGTTAATGCAACACAGAGCTATCTCCTTAGCGACATGCCTATCTCCTTCACGACAGAGCTATCTCTCAAAATAAAAAGTGACTAAATTTACTCCCGAACCATTTTCGGTACATATTTTATTTCCAAATGCATTGTATATTTTAGGGCTATCTCACGTCTAGACTGTTTGATTCTTAATATTAGTTAAAATGTAAATGTTTGACAATATTAATGAAAGTGATTTCATGACGAAATGGCCTAATTTACTGTTAAATCAGCTTGTTGAAAAACATCACCACGACCACAAATTAAGAATGAATTAGAAAACTTAAACTTCTCCGTAAAGTTAAATCATATCTACATCGCTTACATCTACGCCCCCACTCTTTAAGCAAATTAGTGACAAAGCACTTTTTACAATAAATCTTTCAGCATTCGTCAGTGTAATTAACTATTTATAGACGGGGTCATAATCTATAACGAAGCGGTCAACAGTGTTGAATTTCAAGTACTTACCGTTAGAAAAATAATGAATTTTTTTTGGTTGGATGTTTGTTGAAGGAATCTATCGGAAAGGGCGCTGTCGTCACAATGCAAAAGTCATATTCGCAAGACTCGGCAATTTCCGTAAAACGATCTTACAGTTATGGTCAATGGGAGATAATAAATCTACACGCCTTCCACGAAACAGGTAAGCCCATCTGGATAAAAACCCTTGTTCGCAAAATAATATTCGTTATTGGCATATACGCCATAACGATAATTATTTCTTGACTCACTAAAAGTTCATACATTTATTACCACGAATCGCTTGCAACATATTTAATATTAAATGATAATTATCGTAATATTGTGGAGATATATGGCCGCTATATGGTTCACTGAGTTCCCAACGGTGGCTACAGTTGAACCGATTTGAAAATCCTACCAGTCTGGAAGTTCGGACCCGCCTGTCTTAAATAGAAGTACCTGCCTAATACTGGTGCTATAATATATTAATAATATATTAACGTTATCATTACGAAAACAGTCAGCACTATATTTTGTTAGCAACTGTACGACACTCCAAAGCACTTAAATAACGCATCGCAACACCATTACAACGGTTTCAGAAAAACCTGCATACGGACACGTGCATTTCAACCACTACTGCACACTGACACGTGCATTTCGACCCCTACTGAATACGGACACGTGCATTTCGACCACTACTACATACAGACACGTGAATTTTGACACCTACTGAATACAGACACGTGCATTTCGACCACTACTGCATACAGACACGTGCATTTCAGACACGTGCATTTCAACAACTACTTGAAGCAAACATAACACCAAAATAGCAATCATGTAGCCAAAAATTTAGAGGGTACACAGGATACGCCAAGTACTATGACTATGCGAGCGAAATCCCTAGCCCCTTAATTGCGTTTTATTGAATTTGAATTTTGAAAAGCACCAGTTGTAATTTACTTTTTGTAAATGATAATGTTACACACTATTTGGTAGTCTAATTGCAACCAATGTATGCACGTATGCATTCGGTATTAAGAGAATAAGGCAGATTCTGTGTATATAACTTAACGATCTCTCACCCTAGGTATCCAGTAACTTAGGACTTTCGTAGTGAGAGGTGCAGTAAGTGGAAGGACGGAACTCCCAGACCGCTACAATTTCCGCCACAATAAATTTACATACATGAAATTTATCCGCCAAATTCTAGCCAATATAATTTATTAAGCCGTCCCTTAGAGAATCTAAAACCATTTCCAACCCGACTTCTGATAAGTGTTTCCCGTCTCCCCGATAAAACCCCGCGGTTGCAAAATCAATTTGTGTCTTTAATGTTCTACCCTGGGATCTTGCCGTTACGGCTTTACGGCTAAAATAATTAACCTGCCGACACTTCTTTTCCATGGCAACATTCACTTTATAACAGCCACACCAATTACGACGTTGTAATAACTATTGTATCAGGGAAACATTCATACAAGTACTTTATTTCCTTGTTAATAACTCGTCTAAGTTTATATAAACTCCAAGTGCGTAAATCGTTCCCACCTAAATGGAGTACAATTGCTTTCGGTGGAGTACAGAATAGTCTTTCTCTCTGTATTACATCACAGGTGGCAGTAACGTACCTAGGACACAGTATGGGTCCATGAGCCATATGCACTTAAATTTATCACAATTATAATGTTTCCTTAGGAAAAAAAGACAAAAAAGCCATTTTGAAAAACATATTTGCACCTGTGACAATGAGCCATGATAAAGGTGATCAAGAACAGTTTGACATGTGCATTTTGAAAAAAAAATTGCCCCTGTGACAATGAGCCATGATAAAGGTGATCAAAAACAGTTTGACATGTGCATTGCTTACAGGTCCGTATATTTTTTTCAAAACAATATTTCCTTATCAATGATTGACCGTCTTTCGGGCAAAAGAATAATCTTTCAGAAAAACCTTACCTCAAAGCCCAGTTCCAAACCGTTTACGCATCACGAGCGAGCAACGGCGTACGAAACGGTAGTTTTCTCTGTCCGAATAAATCCCACACATTTTCGTACCGTAGTCTCCCACCTAAAACACACCAAGCACACCGTGCCAGTTTAAAATAACGTTATTACCGTTCAGAACAGGCTAAATGTAAACTAACAAGACTAAAAATAAGGTTCAATTCTATTTAGTTACTTACCAGTTGCTATTTAAATTGAATAGGGTAAATAATCTTCGTGAGCCATCGCTGCTTGTTTATATTCGGGTACTCTTTGGATTTTATGGCTACGTTTGAAATACGTAAACTGTCTCCGCCAATGAAAACGTTCTTTACAACCACCGTCTTGTCATCGGTAATCATGGCAGGCGAAGGTAATTTGCGAAAGCGAAAACGTTAAATAGCGAATTTGTGAGTAACAAAGTAGGATTGAACCTGATTTTCGGTCTTGTTAGTTTGCGTTTAGCCTGTTTTGAACGGTAATAACGTTATTTTAAACTGGCACGATGTGCTTGGTGTGTTTTAGGGTGGGGGGGGGGGAGCGGAGACTTCGGTGCGAAAAATGTGTGGGATTTATTCGGACAGAGAAAACACTACCGTTTCGTACGCCGTTGCTCGCTCGTGATGCGTAAACGGTTTGGAACTGGGCTTTGAAGTAAGGTTTTTCTGAAAGATTATTCTTTTGCCCAAAAGACGGCCAAACATTGATAAGGAAATATTGTATTGAAAAAAATATACGGACCTGGAAGCAATGCACATATCAAACTGTTCTTGATCACCTTTATCATGGCTCGTTGTCACAGGGGCAATTTTTTTTTTCAAAATGGCTTTTTGTCATTTTTTCCTAAGAAAACATTATAATTGTAATATATTTAAGTGCATATGGCTCATGGACCCATACTGTATCCTATGTACGTTACTGCTACCTGTGTATTACATGGTGGAAATCCTGCCACTTCATTCACCGAATAGTGAGCCACCTAACCGTTCTGTCACCAGGAAGCCTCAAGTTCTCTGGCCCTTTCACCTGCCCAGTGTATGATGGAATCTCCAATCATCCATACATCTGCCGAGAATACAATGTAAAACCATGATTATATTTTATTTGAATTTGTTAATTCCGAACATACAAACGGCACGCATTCGATCTCCATCTACCTAAATGTTTTATAGTATCCATTGATATTCCGTCTAAAGCGAGTTGCGTCGCTCTTCCTATGCGACCGGAAGTGACAATTTTCAAAACCACACAATTGGACTGCCTTGGACAATACATATGAAAATTGTGCTCGAGTAACAGGCTTACCATTCTTATGAATGAATAGAAAACTTCGAATCTTAGGACGAACTATAAGATAACTTTTGAGAGCACACACTGGACACAAGTCCGAATCAGTCTCGCATGGCAATCGTAACACAATCGGTGGGCCAGTTTGACTAGTTTTTTGAGTACCTTATAGTTATCCGTACGTTTGAATTATTATTTAAGAACGACACATCTGCATCTTGTAATGGCCTCATTGACTGCGTCACGGTTGTTAAAACTAACTCACTTACTCGAAAAAACCCAAAATAAGCTAAAATAAAGGCTGCCCTGTAAAGAGTAGCCTCAAATTCATCAAAACATACTACCGGTAAAACTGAGCACACGCTTTTAAGCCTAGGTAACGTAAACGGTGCTCTAATGTCAGTGTTATTTCTAAGCCTACGACAACCCTCAAGTAATTTTTAAGGATGAATAATTCTTTAGGGTCATACCAGTTATTTATCTTATGAAAATAGCCGATGCCGGCTATATATGTACTTACTGTAGATGATGAATAGCTCCTGTCGGCAAAATATGTAATAAAAGTACTATCTCTTGGTGTGTTGCCGGCCAATTATTGGAAAAACCATACATTGACCGAAATGTTCTAAAGGCTGTGAGTGATCAGTGTATTCTGTGCTAGACTGTGTTCTAAAAGGTTTGAAACCCTGGTTCGAAGATACTCCATAGTTGGGAAGGTATCGGCTTCCGGTGCAAGCCTTCGAATTTTGTCGATCTGCAGACGAGACAAAGCGTCACAAATCAAATTCCGATGACATTCGACATGGGCCGCCTTAACAGCAATATAAAAATTCAAACAACGCATTGTTGCCTCACGGACTAAAATCATTACATGTTCCGATTTTGAAGAAAGTGTATTAAGGATATGGACAACAGCCTGATTATCATAGTGAAACATGATATTTTTTATTGCGTAACTCTGTTCCCCAGATGTACAGTGCAAAAAAAGGAAAAAATTCTAATACAGCGATGTCCTTGGTAATACCGGAAGTATGCCATGCCGATGGCCATTCTGCACAACAACACTGACCTTTAAAATAACAACCAAAACCTACGCTGGCATCAGTATCTGAATACAATTTAACATCCTCGTTTGAAACCCAAAAGCGATCATGAAATACGGATATTCCATTGTATTTCTGAAAAAATTGTAACCACATGTTTAAGTCAGCCTTAATGGCCTTGCTTATCCTAAGATGGTAAATGGTTTTGTAAGTCCACATGTAGCGTTTATTAAACCCCGACAAAATTGCCGACCCGGGTAAATAACTATAGACGCGAAACTCAACACTCCGATTAAACTTTGCATGAATCTTAATGCAACCTTTACTTTAGACAGCGTCAATCTGATATTTTGATCTCCTCGATTTTATCACTGGGCATACGCACTACCATTTCATCCGAGTCAAGTTCGAGACCCAGGAAGCAAAGCACTGTAACGGGTCCTACCGTTTTTTCATCGGCAATAGGCACCCTCATTTCCGCAAAGAAACTAATGAATTTTTTCATAAGCATTAGAGATGTACTGTATGACCTATCACCACCCAGATAATTGTCTAGATAATGCAATATTTGTCCAGACGACACTCTGTGCTTTATACAAAATTCCAGAGAACAGGCGAATTTTTCAAAAGTACAAATGTACTGCAACTTACAGAACAACCGAAAGGCATACTTTTGTCCACATAATAATTGCCATTGAATTTGAAGCCAAGCTGATCACAATCATTCGGATGCACGGGGAGTAACCGAAATGCGCTTTTAATATCAATTTTCCAAATTTTACAACCTCTATCAAGATCTTGCAACATAACTGCTTCGTCAAATCGCGTATAACTGATCAATGAAAGGGTGTGATAAGTGGTGAATTAAACGAAATTCACCAGGATCTTTTTTGGGCACGATACCTATCGGGGACACACGTAATGTTTTAATCGGAATCGTGGGGAAGGGTCCTGCTACCCTTTTGAGAGCCAATTCTTTGTCAGTTTTCTGCTGTACTACCTTAGGATGCTGGAGGGGCGATTTTAATTTTTTTGCGTCAGAATAACAATGAGGCCCCGAATATTGCAAAGGAAAACCTTCCGTAAACCCCTGTAATAAAGCATGTTTATCTGGATGTTCATAATAAAGCAATTCTCTTTCAATAATATTTACATCAATTGGCGAATCGGCAATATTAAAAGTACCGGTATCCCCTTCTTGCGACCCTTTGTCCCCTGAAAGGCATTCTACCCCTTGCATTCCGAAAACGACTGTATGGGGTATTCTGCCTTTCGAAGTTATACATGGTCTTTGGCTGAGGATAATCAACACGTTGCACATTATAATTATTATCTTGTATGACACTTCACACGTGGATGAGGCAAACCGCATTTTGAGCATTTGTGTTGATACTTCAGTTTGACCAGTAGAAGTAACCTTGATTATAATCATTGCTTACGTTTGATTTATGTTACATCATCTGAAGTTGGGGACAGGATTGGTCTTTTAAAGACATGCATCTCAACCATAAATCTTGGTTTATTGACCCCCATGGAGAAGAACATGCGACCTGTCTTATATGAAATTGCTCATCATATAAACATCACGAATACCCTCCTTGTCTATATGCTGCCTCCCTTATATGTGTTATATACTGCGGCATTTCGCCGGTTTTCAATGGATACTGTTTAACATAAATTGCCATAAAAATCAGAAACGCGTCTGTCCATTTCTCAATTAACTGCACCTTGTCTCTACATTCCCGTGGCTTTGATTCTATTTTACCACCTGCTGTAAGGGACAACGTGCTGCCAGCGCAAATATCCTGTAGCTCCATCGCCCCTTAAAGTAATAACGCCACATTGACATATTTGTGCCTTTAACACTTTAGGAACATGGACCGAAATGTCATCCCCAGCGCACCATAAAATTGAATTAGCCTGGCCTTCACCAAATGTAAAATTAGAGCCATTTTTGTTGAGACCACCACACCCTGTATTATTAGAATTTATAAGTTCCTTATCATATTGTGACTGCTTGTTATCATTAACAGGGCCTAAAATCTCCTCAAAATCAATGATAGATCTACGATTATCACCTGCATTTTCTCCTATGTCGCCCGACGACAAATCCATATGTTCCACCTCGGCCCGTTCCGCCTCCGTCTGGATCTGGGATGTCCGCTTTTTCTTCGAATTCTTGGCTCCCGTGGATTTCAAACCAGCTTTACTTGGTTCCTTTACCTCTCATTATTAAGATAAGTCAAGGATTACTTTGGATTTAATTTATGAAAATTTTTTGGTTGGATGTCTGTTGAAGGAATCTATCGGAAAGGGCTCTGACGTCACAATGCAAACATCATATTCGCTAGACTCGGCAATTTCCGTAAAAAAATCTTACTGTTATGGTCAAGGGGAGATAATAAATCTACACGCCTTCCACGAAACAGGTAAGCCCGTCTGGATAAAAACCCTTGTTCGCAAAATAATATTCGTTATTGGCATATACGCCATAACGATAATTATTATAACATGTTTGAGCAAAAAGATTTATAGAAACAGGTAAGTTTAACAATTTTTATTCAACTCAATAGCAAAACTGATAAGCGTGGCGAACTATTTGAATTGCGCATGAAATTATATTTTGTGTTGTCAGTCTCAGCACCTGTTTGAACTTTGTGGAATCTCAATTTATGGTTATTATAGTCTGGCGAATAAATCGCCAGCCTAAAATAGTGTTTGTATGTTATTTTTAAAACAGAGGTCGTTTATGTAAAAATAATGTGTATGCGCTATTTATAAAACTGGGTAGTTTGTAACTTTAAACAACTACCTATTTATACCATATATTGGGTTTTCATCAATCAATTTCCAATCCTGACATCGGTATTTTTCGGACAAATTATTATCTCCTGAAGTGCAAAAACAAATTATCGATTAAAATTTAAATTTAGCGATTGTATCTAATAAACGGACTATGCACGCTTATAACACAAGGATGCGTTTGACAGCATGTTGCACGCAAATCGAATGACGATATGGTAAATCATAGAATAACAAAATATGCATCGATGACATGTAAAAAAATACTAATATCGGATTGCACATCATGTCAGTGTATGTTTATCGTGCGCTAAATATACGTATTTCTCAATATTTGGGGTTTCCTACTGAAAATTCTTTGAAAAGAATATCATTTAGATCATGGAGACCGTAGAAAAAGGAGCTCAGTTTGTACAGAAGTATACACAAAGATTGTTTGAACATATTGAGAAACAAGCACTTCGAACTGGTGAAAAATGTGATATTTATTTGGATAACATTTCACCAAGAAAGAAATATCTGTGTGAAATATTGCTAAGGGTTCCGTTGATTTTCATAATTCACCAGTGGCTACTTCTCTTTCCGTATTCTAATTACTGGATTATTGAATTTTTCCTTCTCTTCGTCCGATTCGGAGGTGAGTGTCACTCATGATACAACAATATGACTAGGAAAAGAACTTGAAAAAGTTTTGTCGGTCAGTCCTATATAAAACAAACTGAACACATTCGGGTTATAGAAATTTTTTATAGGGATTTTAAAATGAAATAACGCATAACGAAAATTGATTTTGTTGATAATTATTTTATTTATAGTATTGATGTATATTGATTTATTTTATTGGTGTTTATCGTTATTTTCCGATGTCATTGTCAACTGTTCCTTTTTTATCTTTTTATAGTATAGCTGCATTTGTATTATATTAATACACCTCGTTTGAAAAAAAAAATACCCGGCTTGTGAACCTCAATATTCTTAAGCTACTTGTTTTGGTGTAACTTACTATATTTCGATATAATGTTCAGCTTAAGAAGGAAAATAAGTTTAATACAATAACCTCCCCCCCCTCCCAAAAAAAAAAAAAACAATCCCGAAGCAATGCTAAGGAAAGATTAATACTTTCTTAAAATAGAATGTAAATTCAAGTTTATGATCTTTGCGGACTTTCAAGCTAAAAATACACTACAAAAGGTATTTGCTAGTATTTGCTAGTATTCAATAATTCTTAATAATAGAAACACGAAAACGGCTTTTGAGCACATAGATATTGTAAATATAACAACTTGTCATCCTGCCATTTAATCGTTACTTTACACGGCCAGGGTATTTTCACATAAATTGATTACTGTTTTCTCGTGAAGTGTATTTAAGAAAAACGTGCTAATAAATGTCAATTGTTAAGTGATTTAGAGCCATTATGTAGATATTTGGAACATATATACATCTTATTCATTGGCATTTATCAACAAATCAAGGATGGGGGTTTAAGCTTCACGTTTCATTGTTTGTTAAATTATTAACTTAATAAAAACATTTTATACTAGTCCCACGTCAGTGATAAATAAATAAACAGAACATAATGCATAATGTTACTTTACGTCATTGATATAACCACAAATGGTCATTTCATTCTGTGAACTTTACTTGCTTCTGGAAAACAACCAAGAAGAGCTATTCATTTTGAAATATAATTGTATTCATTTAATATATCAACATAACACATATTGTATTTAAACAACAAATCTTATTTTGAGTCTCAGAACATTGATAAATAAGGAGTAAACAACTTAAGATTGATTATATTTGCACATGTATCATTTTATCATTGGAAGTTTTGTTAAGAGTACACTTTTCCCTTCACGGGTTAGATTGCCAATTACGATGGACTTTTAAAAAGTTCCAAACCGTTATCAAACTTATCCATGAATGTTTTATATAGCTTGATACGGAATAGATATATCGTTCGCAAGTTATAGCTTATATGTTTTAGGTGACGAAAAGGTCATAATTATAACGTAATTTTGTCAGTGCTTAGTTTATGATGTAATTGTAATTCTATTGCATTCACAGACAGATACATTTGGTTCATTTGTGGAAGTTTCACCATAGCGCAAAAAAAGTGAAATTATCATCACTTACTAAATCGTAGTACTGTGCTACTCAATATTTTCTGATTATCTTAACGTGCGGTTGTGGCGGAATTTTCTCATTACAGGTCACGATTATGTAGTTAAAGGATCTATGCAGGTCATTTACTTGTCAATAGAGTACATTCAGAGCTCTATAACATGAGAATATTGTAAAGATGTATTTTCCGAAAAAGTATATAACTATTGAGTAAGCGGTGCATTTCTAAATACGTAGCTGTGACATTAAGTTACGGACATTACACCATTTTCACTGCACCGGCAAAGTTATAAACCTATTTAGTCCATAATTGGAGGGTTGCATTTATTATGTTTGATAAATAAACTTTATTTTAAATTTACAAAGGATATACTTGACTTTGTATCAGACCTTTTTGTAAACTTTGATTCTAATTGACATGATTATTTGTATTTCATAGTTCCCTGGTTGGAACATGGGCATTCAACATCGGAGTCCTTCTGCAAGTATACACTGTCCTTACAATAGATGTAGCCGTCACATGGTTGAAACGTATTGATTATTGGACCCGTCAAGACGAAGCATATGGTATTAGCCATGAAAAGAATATTCTTGTTTGGACTAATGTAACAGAACAATCGAGGGCACTAGAGATATGTTCCATTTCAATGCAGATTGTCTACCTTTGTTGCAGGCCTGGAGCGTTCGCGCACAGAGGGAAAGTGCATATATCCGCCTGGATATACATTGCATTGTTTGGGACCCTTGTTCCCAATATTCTAAGCGTTTTAGGTATATCTCCTTCTTTTCTGTCGGAAGTGTCATATTGGATAGAAAGTACATTATTGATAACAGTATGTATATTTGAAGTAAGTTCAAATATGAATGTAGATATAAAAGTTGATGAAAATAAATTAATTCAACTGACTGCCAAGCCCACACTGACAAATGATGAACAGACGACACTAGAATACAGAACTAGAATGCAAGATTTACAATTACGTATAGCAACACGAAATCGGTTTCCAGAAAAACGGTCCATGCGAGATACAATGCTTGCCTTTGGAGCTTTGTATTTTCTCTTAAATCTTCTGATCGAAATTACCATAAATCAAACACAACTCACGTCTTTGTCGTCATCCGATACACTTTTTGAAGTATTATCTGTTTGGTGCACGACAGAGGTGATTGTTGTTTCCGTTTCGTATGGACTTGGACTCATATCTAATATTTGCGTTGCTCTGTGTCACATAATCCTTACTACCGAAATAATCATAATAGAGGCTTTCGATGCGAACATTGGTGGCATTGTACAAGTATCTGCGCTCATAGCATTTATTGACGCAGACATTTTGTCTTTAGAGTACACTGCAAAATTAGAAGCCATGAAAATGGTAGTATTCCTTTCAGTATACGCTATAATCTTCCAAACACTCGATGCTCTGGAACAGAAAATACTGAATACAGTTAACAGAGGCGAGTCTCCAGGTGTGTTATTCTACCTGCGGGTCGGGATTCTGACAGGACTTCTTGTGACTGTCCCAACCCTTTTCACAATTATTGTTTCGGAGCATTTAGACATAAATCCATGGCTTCTCTTTATTGCATGTGGAAATTGTATGCTCATACTTCAAACTTTGTTTATGTTATTGGAATGTACCTTCGTGTCAATCACATGGAACACTACACAGCATCTAGGTATATTAGAAGACCTGATACATTACACGCAAGTATCAAAGTGTCTGTGTCTGGTTGTACTAAATACTTTTCAGAGTTATTGTAGATATATTTGTCCGTTTTTTAAAGGTTGGTGGTTATTAAGACTTTTCGTAGCTGTATTCAACTGTTTGGGTGTTGTATGTGTTTTGGGGATTATAGAATTAGATAGATACAATAGCCGAAACCGTACGAGATCACTCCTTAACAACCTGCCAGATGTAACGTTCAAATCTACAAACACCACAAACGAAAATAGTGCAGAGGAATTTCAAGACTGTGCGATTTGTTTATCTGTGTTGTCAGAAGGGAAGACTTTACCTTGCAAACATGCCTTCCACAAGGACTGCTTAAGAAGATGGCTTCAAGTTAAGGCAGTTTGTCCTTTCTGTAACACTGAAATTGAATGAGAAATTCTACACCTTTTGAAACTGAAAAATTAGAAGCTAGAAATAAAAAGTAAAAAAAGTAAGAAATTTGAAGTAAGAATGTAGAAATAAACAGTTTATAATTTGAAATAAGAAGTAAGAGAAGTAAGAAATTAAATATCTCTTTTGGGCTTTCGTGCTATACAGAGAAGGATATGAAAGTAGCCTCTACAGATAAATAAAATGTCAAAATACGGCTGGGGTGTACCTTCTGGCTTTTATGAAAATCTTGTAGTGGGACATTATGACCAAAAGCCATACCACAACAATTTATGACATGTTTATCATATACCGAAGCTTTCATATTCATGTTTCATATATTGTCGACATATTCTGATACGTATCAAATAAATTGCTTTTTCATTTTTCTTGTCATCTAAGTCTAAAAATCTATCACGATCCCCCCACCAGAAATATCAATATTGCTATATGACGTGGCAGATTGCGGTGACGTTTCGGTTACTCTTGGTATTCATTATGATGAGGCCTAAAAGTGTTTGTTTCCGGTATCCCGACCTACCCTAAATTTTGACCCGACTCTAAATGTTTTTATGGCCTTGGAGAATTTTTTAATTTTTTTAACAAAAAGTTGCAAAATTGCACTTTTTATTCTTCAAAAATGGTCAGTGATGTTAGAAATTAACTTACCGATGCTCTAAAAATATTATTTCTTATTTGTATTCATTTTTTGACCGAAAGATACCACTTAATAAAAAAATCCCCCAAAAAATTACCAACCGCCCTACCCTAATTTTTTAGCATGTTCCTGGAAACAAACAATCTTTTAGGCCTTATTGCGTGTAAAGCACACTGCTCCATCATTATCGGTTGTGATTATCGTTTCATTTGATTTTTGATGGTACATAATAAGTATTAATTTAAAAGTACGCCAAGGATTTATAATTCGGCAGATTTTTCATCTAAAATTTTCATTGAACATATTTCTTAATATCAGCTTGTTATGTTTTTACTTTGTTGACATGTCATTCAGTTAATTATATGAGTATACATGTACATAATAAAATAGTCTGCATCATTTCTACAACTGGAATAAAGTCCAACGTAACGGAATTTTCCGACTGTCACCGAACCAATTATTATTGAGACAGAAGCGTTTTGCAGAAAATTCTCTTACGTACGATCAATGAATTCTTTAATCGTAATCAATACATACCCTAAACAAATACACTTTTTGTGTGTATTTTCTATAAGAAAATCCAGTGACAACACAGAAGTTAGAAGTAAGATGAAAGAAATTAGAAGTTCCTCCCGACTTTTGTATTAAATAGTGTAATTGCAACGGTGCAAATGCTTATGCCACAAACAAGTCCCTTTACAAAGATTACTGACCGTGTGAAAGCAGTTTCCCGATTTTCAACTTGTTTTTTTTTTCCCTAGCTGTTTCTTTTGTTTTGTATGTTGTCTTGCATGTACCGCCTTCTTCTTTTGTGTTTTACAATATTTCTATTATGATAAACTATGTATTGTGGACTGGTATTTGAAGCACACCGTCTACTTTCTGTGTCAAGGGTCGAATTTTGGGTAGCGGCATTCGATTGTATTTTTCTGGTGTGTTTGCGAGGCTCAATGTTTTAGTGATTCCATGAAGAAGACACATATTTCAGTCCTGACCGGGATTCAGACCCGGAACCTCTCATACCTAAGGTGAACACATCACACAACGTCACTATAAAATGTAGCTCAGTAGCAAGCTAGTATACTTGTACTCTATCCGATTAAGCACATTGCAATAGACTGAAAATATTTCAGCCCCTATCTGAATTTGAACATGGGACCTCTTACATTTAGGTCGTTAAACAAAATTACTTTTGTTGATAAATTAAAATGTCTTTATACTTTTACTTATATAGAAAAAGTATAGAGAATATCTCTTGCATATTCATTTGTCTGCGCCATCTGTTTACCCAGTTCTTTTCTCTATTTCACTTAATGACATGAATTTACATTGATTATGTACATTGCTTGTATTAACTGAGTGTACAGATTTGTATGTATATAAAACCTAGTGAAAAGAATAAAAGGTTGAATCATGTTTTGCTGAGTGCAAGAATTATTTCATCATAAAGAACAATATATGTGCTGCAGATAAGGGGTCCGAACAATGTACCTTGATCACACAATTATCAGAATCTTTGTTAAAACAATCTTCTAATGACTTCCGTGTTCTCCACATTAGAGAGTATGGCAGTCAATGTTTATGCTATCAAATGCAACATTTATAACTCCCAGTAACCTCGTTAGAAAGACTACTACGTTCGAAATATGGCTTAGTTAATACGTGGATTGTTCCGATGTTGCTTTAAACAAACAAATTCTCTGGACAATGTTTGGTATAAGTTAGTCGAAAAAGACTGAAATTCCAAAAAGCGGAGGTACCAAACAAGTAAAAAAACCTTAATATTAATTATTCAAATTAAATAATTAAATAAGTTATTTTAGATCATTTAGGCACACAGTTTATGTTGTAACTATACTGACCCTCTGATAAATGAAACAAGTTAAAATGATCTTTTAAATGATGCAGGGTTCTTACAAAAAAGATTGATAATTTATCATATTTCGGTCTTTTCGCTGTAACAGTAAATTACTACTTGGGATATGTTATGTTGATTTTATATATGGTGAACTGGGTAGAATTAGTTTTAAATGTATACATTTTTATAACATTATTAAATACTGGACAAAAATTGTGTGTACAAGTGAAAATAAATATGTAACTCTTGTGTACAAAATGTTAAAAGATGACTTAGAAAATGCTCCAAATAAGGTAAATTGGTGTTCACTGCTTAAAAATTTGTTATGTTCTTTCGCTTTTTATGATGCCTGGTTACAACAAAGTGTAGGTAATACTAACCTATTCTTAAGCATGGTTAAGCAAAGAATAAATGATCAATTTATACAAAATTGGCACGATAGATTAGAAAATTCTTCACGTGTACTCTTTTATCGAAACATAGCCTCATTTAGATTTCAACCATACTTGGAATATTTTTCTGTTAACAAATTTTGTCAAGCACTCGTTCAGTTGAGGGTTTCTTCTCATAGGCTACAGATAGAGACAGGCCGTTGGGCTAGACCATTAAGTATTCCTGTAAATGAACGTCGATGTCATATTTGCAATGTATTAGAAAATGAATTTCATTTTGTTCTTGAATGTAGATTGTATAATGATTTGAGGAAACAATATATCCTATTAAAATTCTGTAGAAGACCAAATATGTATAAATTTATAGATTTGTTAAATAATGAAAATCAGTCAGTCGTGAAAAAATTAGGAGCATATGTATACCATGCTTTTACTTTAAGAAATGCAAATATGTATCAGTAACAATATGTCATTTTCCCGTAAAAATATTCCAGCCAAAACAAATACTGTTGTAATTTAAATATGTATGTATATTTCGCAGTAGTTATTTCTTGAAACAGATTTATGATTATCCAGTCTGTTGTTCCTTTAGTTTCGTTTCGTTAAGGATCAACTCAAGTCCGGAATATATCTTAATCTATAAGACTGGAATATTTTTCAGTTCATTATTAATAGATACTATGTATGAATATATATGTTATGCTAATCTATTATTAGTGTGTAACCTTCTCCGAATGTAAAAATGTAGACACATATACACAAATGTTTTATATATGTACATGCTGATTTCACTGTTAATGCTAATCTATTATTAGTGTGTAACCTTCTCCAAATGTAAAAATGTAGACACATATACACAAATGTTTTATATATGTACATGCTGCTTTCGCTGTTAATGCTAATCTATTATTAGTGTGTAACCTTCTCCAAATGTAAAAATGTAGACACATATACACAAATGTTTTATAAATGTACATGCTGATTTCACTGTTCGTCATATACTGTGCATGTTTATGTCCTCATGGGCTTCTAGCCTATTTGAATTGAAATAAACTTACTACTACTTTATGTTTTCAAATACGGTTGTAATTTGATTGCCGGAGAGTAGCATGATTGTATATTTGTGTATAAATGAGTAAATTGGCAGACGGACATCTTATTTTTTTTTCAATATGATGATGTTCCGAATTTTAATTAAAGCATTTTCTATTGATTTCATCCTTATGCATGCAATTGCAAGTGTTATCCACACTGCTATCTTCGCAGTATTACTTAAATTCATTTCTTGTTTAATCAACAGTACAACCTGTTATTTGCAAGAAAACTTGTATGATTTGGTAATGTGTAAAAGACTTTAACTGTGATTGACCACCTTTAAGGTCTGAAGCACTAGTTATTATTTTCAGCAGGAATTTGAAAATGAATGTGAAGGCGCGAATTTGCCAGAAGACAACAACAACAACAAAACACATCCTAGCAAAAAAGCAAAAAAAATCAACTTTTTAATTTGGTGAGGCCTAAAAGTAAATGAGAGCTTGATCGTGTTACAGTTTTTATTGATGAATCAGATCAAGATGACTGTATAAGTACAAACATATTATAATAATTATGCAGTCGTTTG
Source organism: Mercenaria mercenaria (assembly GCF_021730395.1). NCBI lineage: Eukaryota > Metazoa > Mollusca > Bivalvia > Venerida > Veneridae > Mercenaria > Mercenaria mercenaria. The sequence goes on along the minus strand of NC_069361.1, from coordinate 15,986,684 downwards.
ATAATACGCAATAAATGTTTTGTCATTTTATTCATTGAAATAATTTGTACTTTGAAGTAATGTCACCTATATTATTTTAGCTATAGCAAGTTCCTTTGTGTGTTGGACTGCACTTCTAAGATTTCTGTGAGGCCTTTATCTATTTTAAACAAAACTTTCGAACAGGAGCCAAGTGTAATATAAAGACACCAAGATCTCACCGTATCATGTTAGAAAGTCTTTATAGATATTTTAACTTACATGTTGTCTTTTCAATGCCAGTGTGCTTGATAATATGATATATACATCAGTACATCTGGAGAATATGTTAGTTTTACTGCTTCTCAAGGACGTGCAGTAAGCACCAGGTTTGCTGTACAGTCAAAAAAGGCAAAAACCATCAAACTGCACATGGCCTATACTGTGTTTTCCAAATCAGGAAGTTACTGCACGATCACTCAGGATCAGTCATATACAATCCAAATGAGGAAGTTACAATTTACAGCACGATCACTCATGATCAGACATATACAATCCAAATCAGGAAGTTACAGCACGATCTAAACCTGATCAGCAACATCAAGGGATAGTCATTACAGCTATATGGAACAGAAGACTTTGACACGCTTATGTGGAAATACCTTTTGTCCATACTATTTGCTTACATTTTCTTTGTATTGAATATACATGTATATAGCAACAAAAATGTAATTAGACTAAACTTTATATTACTTATTATGGTTATAACACAACGGGTCTTTTATTTCGGCTTCTATATAAGGTAAAGTAAGGTAAGCTAAGTAATACGAAATACTAATGTTTCTCTATCTGATACTGAGGAAGCATTTTTTCGGTATGTTTATAATAATAAAAAGTAAATTATTTTTCGCATAAATTGTACCCTCTCATTTGGGAAAAGAAAATTATTTAAGAAATAATAAGTTCCAAAGAGTGGTTTATCGTAGAATAACCCGTGTTTTGAGTTCTTATGCGTAAGAATATGTCACGAAGGCCGTAGGCCTGAGTGATATATCATTTCGCATAAAAGCGAAAAACTAGGGCTATTCTACGATAAATCACAATTAGGAACTTGTTATTTCGATTCTAACACGACATACTAGTATCAACAGTGTTAGAAAAAATAGTAACTACTTTTACGACCGTGCTACGCACTTGGATCAGATGACGTCAATGTACGCGAGTGGTTTATTGTAGAATAACCCGAGATAGATTTTGCTCTACATGTGTGTAGGTTATTCGCTGGTCGTGTTAGAATAAAAGATAATACAAAGCCTAGTTGTAAGAAATGGGTCTTTTGTGTAAAATTTTTATCAAGTTGAATTTGGAAATGACTAGATCAAAAAGGAAATTTCTAGTACTATGTTTGAAAAACGTATTGACTAGAAAAATACCGTAACCAAAACTTACGCTGTAAGAGACTATGGCAGAATATTGTCTTTTTAAACCTGGGTATGAATATTGTACTGAAGAATACAGCAGCGGAAAGTGCCAAGTTTATATGTGGGGTACTCCCACTTATGTTAGAAACTGGGAGGCACATAAATTTGTCAGTTGAAAACCGTATTTCACCTATTTGTATAGGCCGTTTAGAAGATGAGAGCCATGTTTTCTTATATTGCCTTATGTATTACACAAAAAACTCTGTTCGCTAAGTGCCAATTTTCAGTCCGAGGCCGAAATATTGTTATGTTGTTATTCAACGTTAATAATATGCTGTTCCAAAGCATGCTATATATTGCAATTAACAAAAATTACATTTGTATAAATATTTCATCACACCACTATTAGTTGTTTTCAAATGTAGGAAAATCGAATGTCTTATCCTTGTTGTAGTTGATATAAACCTAGATCCCTTGTAATGATATCTATATTCATTAGGGAAACCAGGATTACATTGGTTTATTTACTTACATAGTTGTTGTTTTCCTCACCTCGTCTTTTGAATACCCAGCAATGAATATTGACTAAACGATTCACTACTATAAACGCCTTTGCCACTTTATACAGTCATATACTGATCAACTGGTATATTGGAAAGGCAAACAGTCAATGTTGTGCAATCAGCCACCTCTCAAGATAGACCATTGTTCTGATATTGCTAAAGCCTGTAAGAAACCTACATTGAGATAATAAAGCAAGGATACTTTAAAATGCAAGTCACCTTGGTTCAAAGGCCATTTTTTTGCCTTATAGTTAGGGAACATTTGTAAAAAATGACTATAATTATGCATATCAAACATTAAACACATAAATACTTAACTTAAAAAAAAAATCAAAGTATAAAAAACTAAAAATGAAAGACACTGTTTATTCCAAACGTACGTTCTGTGTAATAAGCTTGTGTTGATTACTGAAAGAGGAATGGGCAAAGCCATGCCTACATTAACATGGCAGAGCCTTGTACCTTTAAGGAAGTTCCGGTCTTGATTTCAAAACTATTCTGATTGGCTGATGTGAGAATGCATGTCAATCGTAGTTCAACTACACGTGCACACACGAATATGTATATGCAACATACATGTGCAATGTGTATTAAATAAACAGTACAAATGTTTACCAGTGCATGACTTCAAATTCAAAATCATTTATAAGTGAATTTCATTCATCATTTCGAGTTTTATTGTATAACTGTGAATATTTTGCGTTCGGTTTTTGTTTGTTTACATTCGCCTAACTGTGACCTGTAGACCGGATGTTCATTAGGAAAGTTCACGCAAGTTTATTTTTGTAACGTTGATGAAAGCATAAACTATGTGTTGTATCCCTACAATATGAAATATTTAGAAAATGTGACTAGTGCATGTTGGAAGATAAATTACAACTTGTTCAGTATATTTGATAACTATTTACCGAACTGCGCGGTTTAGGTGAGAAATGTGCGATTGAAAATGGTTAGTGCATTTTCCCGTTCATGGCCATGGTTCTTATAGTATACCTAGGGGTAGGGTATAACATGTACAATGGCATTTTCTTTCTGTTCTGGTGCACAACTATCCTTAACAAATGCTTATACAGAAGTAGTAGGATAAAACTTACTTAAATACAATCCAATAAAAGTAACACATTAAAATGAGTATAAAAATTAGCATAAATTAACTTTACAAAGCAGTATTCGGAATTTCGGTTGAAATAAAAGGCCCATACCCATATCATATGAAATAAATGTGGCAAATAACAATACCTACAATGTAATAAATCAATATTTAAAATACAACAAAAAAATGAAATTATTACACACGAAAAAGGTAACCTTCTTTCTGGTCCATTCATCAAACTAAAAACGAAAGGAATTTTCCACGTGATGTCCGACAGAAATTGCTTTCTTTTCTGCTCTTTGATTTCTTTTCTGCTTCTTTTTTTAGTGATTTTTCTAGTTATTTCTCTCGTTTGTGTTGTTAAATTTGATGCTATTATCATGGGTCGATCAGATCAAAAATAAAAATTTGAAATTTTGCAAATCGAAAGGAAAACCAATCGTCATTTACGACATGGACTGCACACTGCACTCACAAAAAGCCGTCAAAAATACTCCACAGGCGCGGAGAATAACGTGTAGTGCATTGAGTGTAATATTTATTACATGCTAAATTACTCTTGTTATTCATATTCCGGGTTAAAAAGAACAACAAGAAAACCCTAATACTATCAAATTCTAAAAGATGTTTTGGCTATTAATTCAACTTCTTACATGTTTTATTTTCATTCTTTAAAGTAGCTTTAAATACTTTTTAACAAGAGTGAACAGTATTATATTATGTCCTTAATTTTCTCTTATAACTCTACAAAAAAGTGGCTAAATACATGACTTGTATATAGAATATTATCATGTTTTGAGTTGATTTGTGTACTTTGATGAGACATATGTTACATTGAATAAAACAACGCGGAACAACCTTGAATATATTGCTGACCGGATATAATTTATTTACTAAGTTATGCAAATACACATAAACGAAATAATGATAAACATTTGGATTGCACAACATGTCCATTTCATGACAAATAAAAAGCTGGCAACTTTTTTTCATACATACCTCAATATAGGCTACGTGTTTTTCGATTGATTTAAATCTTTGAGGTAGATATTTTTCGCATGGTTATCTATGCATACAGTTTCCCAATTTGCTATATATAAGTTTTTGTCATTATTGGGATTTTCCAACTTTACAGTCTTTCTGTTTACTAAAATATTGTTGTTGAAATTATCATTGATAATAAGGCAACACTATAAAGCATGGAGGCTGTAGAGAAGGGAATTCATTTTATTCAGGACCATACACAAAGATTATTTGAACACATCGAGAAACAAGCACTTCGAATCGGTGAAAATTGTGATAATTATATGGATAATGCCTCACCAAGAAAGAAATATCTGTGTGAAGTATTGCTGAGGGTTCCATTGTTTTTCATAATTCACCAATGGCTACTTCTCAGTCCATACTCAAATTACTGGATTATTGAAATATTCCTCTTTATCATTCGGTATGCAGGTGAGTGTGGCTTGATATTGTACCTCATGGAGAAAATATATTCATTAGGCTATATTATAGCGGGGTGAATAGGAAGGTTGTTACATAGGAGAATATGGAATATCTAGTATAGTATACCATGGATTAGAGCATGAACAAGTATAACCAACCAAACAGACATGTATATGTGATATTAATATTTCTCTTCTGTAAAATTGTTAAAGGATTTTAGAATAAAACTGCGCGTAAAGAAAACGGATCTCTTAAATAAGTATTCCTCGTGGGAATTAGCAGTATGAATAAGTATTAAAACGTATTACTTTGTTTCGCTTTCAACTTCCGCTGTTTTGTCTTTTTATATATTTTTCCGTATGACAATACAAGGTTAACTTTTTTAAAAAGCTATAATGCTGCTCGCTAGGTTTATTGTTTTAGATGAAAGCGACAGCCGGTAAGTGGTCACGTTTTGGTCAGTTAGAGCCTTGCTTTTTAAGTTTTGAAAGTGAAAATGTAAGTCTAAAATCTATATTTAGCCGGGATTCCAGGAGAACATTTTTGTTTCGTATAAAAACCAAGCCCAACATTCAAAAAACGTTCAACTATTTCACTCCTCATGGATATGTTTTCACTCGCACATAAATTGTGTACACAGATGCACAAATAGAATATGAAGGGAATGATAAAAACAAAGATGTATCAAACATACAAAACCAGAACATGATGTAGTAAGTGTTAGGAATTCAACAGTTTCAGTATATGCTATAATCTTTGACAGATGTAAAAAAGTTATTACAGCTAAGGAAATAACTAAATGTATCCCACTTTCGATTATTAATTTCTGGAATTAACGCAATCAGTACTGACTTATACTTTTCGTATTTTGTATTTCAATGGAATCATACTGTGCACATATGCTATGTACGGTTATCGAGGAAATTTTACACTGAACCTTTCTCAAAATAGTAGTATATTAAACAGTATACTTGACAAACCGTCAACGTTACCTGACGTTTATTTGAAACTTAGCATGTGTTTAAACAATTATATGGTGAATATATTGAAGCAATTTTAACAAAACCAACTGTCCTTCATGCGCTCAGTCAGCAATTAACGGCACTTCACAGGAAATACCTAGAAGTTATAGAAAATGCAACAAGGCTTATTATACTCTGCCTATTTCGCTAAAGTTACTACCAAATTCCAAATATTCGTCCTAATTGATATTGTGCAATGTTACGAAATTTTCGTATTACAATTCACCGATATGTAGTTAAAGCGATTAATTCAAACAAAACCAAGCAGAGCCTATTGAAGCATAGAACGCAAGCGATTAAAGCGATGTGTGTACAGACTGTTTCAGACAGATAAAGAAATGTGCAATACCACACAGGTTCTTTTTTTGATAAAATTCAATGTACCTATGATCTCAAAGGATGAGAAAAATACACTGAGCCAAAGAACGGAGCAATATGTAACGGATACCACATGGTACTAAAAGTTGTTGTGAAAGCCAGGCACTTGTTAATATAATAGCGTTACAAATAACATTAATAAGTGCATGTTGACTAATTAACTGTTTTACAACATAATGCCTCTTCTGCTGGCGACAGTGTTGTCAGTTATTATGTATAACGATTATGTATAACGGATAACATATTTAAACGTTTATTAAATGCTTGATGATAAACTACTTATAGTATCATTATCGTACTTTTTGGGGTCAAACCATATTTTAGAATTTGATGTTGTTATATATTATAATTGTCATGAATACATGTACTTTCTTTTTTTACAGTTGCTTTCCTTATGGTTGGAACATGGGCGTTCAACATCGGTGTCCTTCTACAAGTTTACACAATTTTTACATTCGATTTGGCCGTAACTTGGCTGATACGGATCAAGTATTGGACCCACCAGGACGAGGTGTATGGTATATGTCATGAAAAGAATGTTCTAGTTTGGTCTGATATGACAGAACAATGGAGGGTACCTGCGCTGTGTTCCAGCCTGCTGCAAGTTGTCTACCTTTGTTACAGGCCTGGAGCGTTCGTACACAGAGAAAAAGAGCATGTAACCATCTGGATTTATATTGCATTGCTTGCCACACTGGTTCCTAACATTCTAAGCGTATCAAATATATTTCCTTCCCTCATGTCAGAACTCTCATATTGGATAGAAATTTTATTTTTTATCATAGTGTTTGTATTTGAAGTTGTTTCCAGCATGGATGTAGATATTAAAGTTGATCAAAAGAAATTAATGCTACTGACGGCAAAACACAAATTGGCAAATGATGAGCAGACAAAACTAGAATACAGAACTAGAATACAAGATCTACGACGACGTATAGAAAAACGAAATCAGGGAGGTAACTTCGTTGAACGTTTCCCAGGCAAATGGTTCATGCGAGATACAATGCTTGCTTTTGGAGTTCTGTATTTTCTCTCGGCACTTCTGATCGAAATAACAATGTATGAAACACTAATGACCTCGCAGTCTATATTCGATACTCTTTTTGAACTATCAACGTTGTGGTGCACGACACATGTCATTGTTGTTGTCATGTCATATGGACTTGGACTTATATCTAATTTGTGCGTTGCTCTGTGTCACATATTCCTTACAACCGAAATAATCATAATTGAGGCTTTCGATGCGAACATCGGTGGTATTGTACAAGTGTCTGCACTCATAGCATTTACTGAAGCAAACATTTTGTCCATAGAGTACATTGAAAAAATAGAAGCCATGAAAATGGTAGCATTCCTTTCAGTATATGCTATAATCTTCCAAACACTCGATGTTCTCGAACGAAAAATACTTCATGCAGTTAACAGTGGTGTGTCCCCAGGTGTGTTGTTCTACCTGCGAGTCGGGATTCTGACAGGACTTCTTGTGACTGCCCCAACCTTATCAACCATTATTGTTTCGGAACATTTAGACATTAATCCATGGCTTCTTTTCTTTGCATCTGGAAATTGTACGCTTATTCTCCGTACGATCTTTTTACTGATAGAATGTGCCCTAGTATCATTTACTTGGCACACTACCGAGTATCTTAGTAAATTAGAGGATCTGATACATTACGCTCGAGTATCAAAGAACATATGCCTGGTTGTACTAAATACCGCACAGAGCTACTGCAGGTATATTTGTCCGTTCTTTAAAGGTTGGTGGTTTTTCAGGCTTTGCTTAGCTATATTAAGTAGCATTCTTGTTGTCTGTGCTCTTGGGATGGTGGAGGTAAATAGGTATAAGGGAAGAAACCGAATGATATCACTTCTTAATAACCTACCAGATGTAACGTTTAAATCTACAGCAACAACACATAACAACAGTGAGAAAGAAGCCCATGAATGTGCAATTTGTTACTCTGTGATGTCAACAGGAAAAACCTTACCCTGCAAACACACTTTCCACAAGGACTGTCTCAGACGGTGGTTTCAAGTTAAAGCTGTTTGTCCGTTCTGCAACACTGAGATTAAATAGGAGAGACATCCAGGGGTTCTTAAATGCGATATGTAATTGCTTTCTTTTGTAACATGCTTTGCTTATGATAAAGAGTAGATAAAAGTTGCTCGGTATTATTTCAGTACAAATAAAATTATCATAACTGTTAGATCAGTGGACTGGATTACCCATTATTGTTATGTGCTTACTTCAAAAGTTCTCGGTAAAAAGAGATTTTATGTCAGGTATATGTAAATGATTAACTAATCTTAACGTAACATATCTAGATTATGATATAGGTGGTTAATCAGATTTGGTAGTAAATGCTTAATTCACCAGAGGTGCTTTTTTTAATTTAAGTTGTTTTAGCACAGCATAATACCCTGCTGGATAATTAACATGGAGGTTTCACCAATAACGATTATACATCTAATGCGAAGCAGACCACCAGTACTTCCTTCTTAAAAGAGATGAGATTCCCCAATGGACGGTTAATTACTATATAGAAGCAGTTATTCCACACATCTTATAATAACGAGAATTGAGGTCAGCGGATACCCTGACCTAAGTTCATAAACTTCCGGGATGCCTAGAAAAACTCACCAAATTATTAAGGCCCTGTAATACCCAGAGCAAGGACCATAATACTGACAATCATGTATGCCAGGTGATACACGTACTGCATTAGCTCATAAACGCCTGGGCTGCATGGAGAAATTATTACCGTGCTGGAATACCCAGGAATGGGACTATCATACCTATACTACTGTGTACCATGGGATACCCATTCTGACTTAAATCTCTAAGTCACAGTCAAGTTACCTAGCAAAACATACAAATCTGAGAAACTTGGGATTTCTGGAAAGTTTGGCGGACAGATGGACGTAGTTTCGGCATCTTTCACAATGATAAACCTGGGATGCCCAGGAAGCTGGGAAGACTTCAAACAGATGGACGCAGTTTCTGCGTCTTTTGCCGGACTGGGCTTTGCCTCTGCTGACCCATATCTGAAAGAAGATCCAAAGTAATTGATCCAAGACCCGGAGTCCCTTTCCCCAGGTCTCTAGCCCAAGGATCTCTATTGCTTAAACTAGACAGGTCCCACGACAGGTCCCGAAATTATCAATTCCCATCTGGAAGAGACTCATGTTTCAACCCAAGTACAAAGAATGTTGTGGTTAAATAAAGGCTGCACAGCCATATCTACCATCGGTTTTAGAGACTGCAGTCTCACGCTGGAAACATGTTGATCATGTCTCAACTTTACCAAATCCACACGTCCACTTACTGAGTAATGCCACAACCAGACCCATAAGTGAGACTCTGGCACAACGTGCCCCCACTGGTCTACCCATCAGAACAGGAGACCTGAACACATCCCATAGAACCTGCACGAAACCCCTCAAGTCGATGTTTCCATAATTGTGTAAAGCCACAGTGTCAGGAGCAAGGCCCATACTGTAATTGTTGTCATAACCCAACTCTTTTCCCCCGAAATATGCACAGAAAGGGTATTGTAAACTACCAATTTCGAATTGAAGGAATTAGTAAAATGGACGTAAATGACGCAGATGCCCAAAGAAGGACACTACAGTTTGCGACGCAGGACAAGTATCGCTCAACATATATTTGTTCCATAGGTGCTGTCATGGAGAACTTGATGCACTTAGGTTGAATGCGGGAAGAAGGAACCCTGTTAGAGAAGGTGGTACCGAATACAATGACACGGTTTCTAGCGGTGGCAACCACCAGGCCTGTATGCCCTCATGACCTAGACAAAACAAGGATAGATTAACTGTTGGTTCACAACATTATTAAAAGGCAACTGCCCAGTGTGACTGAAGGGCAATACTCTAGCGAGCTCTTGATGTTGAATGGGGTTGCTTGTGTGAGGTCCACAAACCTTTGGAAGGAAGTGGCCTCCGAACTTCACACAAGTGGCTTGACTTTTAGTAACAATATTCCCCATTATTGTTATTTGTCTCCGACCTAAATTCTCTAGAAACCAGTTGAGGTTCAAATGACTGGAAATCAAATAGGGCCTCGGTCTGGCATAAACTTGTCAAGGAGTAACGGCCTTCACCCATAAAGTTTAAAGTGCCATATTTGCCATCAAAAGAGTTAGTTTTGTAAAAACTTGCCTTCAGACTGGGCAAATCTAATGTACCATTTTGCACTTTACTTTTACCTACTAGAGTTACATCAATTTCACTTACAGAATATTTTATTTTGAGGAAGTTCCTATAATCGTCTTATTGAACTTCCATCAATATATACAGACAATGTTAAAGAAAGTCGCAGTATGTCAGTCATATGAATTGGATACCGACTCCATAGAAGCTAAATGTACATGGTATATCTGCTTAAGGATACAGTTGAAATTGACAACATGTTGGATGAAGTCTATACTGATGAATGAATCTACTGTACAATCAAAACAATCACAGTTACAATATACAGCAGTTAACAAAATGTACAATCTGTGTGCATAAACTTGCACAAGATTTCCAAATGTAGTGATAAGCCTGTTTCAAATTTAGCATCATTATAGAGCACTGTTTCGGGCAATGTCTGTATATATTGTATGTCACTAAAATTTGCTAAAAATTAATATATATATATATATATTAAGTGTTCTCATGAAGGTGTAATCACGGACCATGTTGATAAGGTTCTAGCTTCATAGTTTGGTTGTTAAATGTATGTGTTTAAAATATAAAGCAAAATACAAAAAAAAATCATTGTTAGTTTTCTATTTTCCAAAGATAAAGTTTGTGTTCACATTACAGAATACATGAAAATGTATTGTTTATATGTTAGGTAACGTAAATTGTAAAGTAGATTTTTTTTGAATACATGAGTTTAAAGTTAAAATGCAAAGTTATGTCAAAACATATTTTGATTGAACTGTAAATATGCTATTTCTAAGTGCTACAGTATATTTAAGGTAACATAACACAAGAGATATAGTTAGTATGTTCTGTAACGTAAATTGTAACTTAATTTGATATATTAATACATGTGTTTTAAGTTAAACCTACAGTTTGAAATGCAAAACTTTACTGTTCAGAATAGATATTATATTGTATTTTTTTTTAATTTCAAATGACAAAGTATGTTTCAAAGAAACAGAAGGCATACTCTACAATTTGTATGTTTAGTAACGTAAAATGTAATGTAAAATTCAATGTAACATATCTTACAAGTTAGAGGCTTGTTGATAAATAAGCATATAGTTGTATTACATGTAACTAAAGAATGTCAATATAAAATTGATTCAACATTCTTAAGAAAAAACATGTTTGAATTAGGTATGATTGAAAAATAGCGTATTTTGGAAGAATGACGTTACATTTTAAGAATCGCTAAAAGTATGCTTTCCCTTAACTTATACAAGCAATCTATATATCATTGTTTTTGCTGAACTTCGAACTTTTTAATAAAATCTTCAATTTTTAATTACCTGGTCATCTCAATTTGCAGTAAAACCTTTATGCCAAAAATGTTTAGTTTCTAAGGGTAACGTATTTTTTTCCGATATTTTTCTTCTTTAACATCACATTTTAAACATTGAAATTTAATCAAATCGCAGTATCTAGTATATACCTTGAAATAAGATATGCAAACTTGAAATGATTTACTTACATAATGGTACCATTTGTCTGTAAAAATTGATGAAAAATTATTGGTTTTGAGGGTAACGTATTTTAAAGCATTGTTACGGAGAAAAGCCCCACTCGCCAGTTGCAAACGTTATGCTAAAATGTTCACCACACATTAGAGTTTAAAAAAAATGTAGTCCACAAAATTCCCCCTGACGGGGGAGCAAAACCGCTTCTGGCTCATGATCTATAAGTTTAATAAACTTGGTTCGCATAAAAATGGTATGAATATAGGAATTGATGTGTTATCAGTCATAAACTGTGTCAACATTCATTAGAAATGGAAATTCGTATTGTATTTGTATTTTACCTATGTTGATTGTGCAACAGAAACAGTTCGGAAGAAAATGAATTCGGAAGCTACACACTATTTAAAAACTTGTCATTTTGCTCAGATTTTTGAAATATCACAGTATCAGTCAAATGCAAATGTAAAACTAAGAAATATTTTGCAGTCAAAGAGTCCGCTTTTACGTTAATACCAAAGGGAAGTACTTTCAGTGTTGTTTTATTTTCTTTGCCTTTGGGTTCGTGGAGTCTATTCAATATATATGTAATAGAGTTCCGCTTAAGCCGGTACTAGGGGGCGTGAGAGGTGTTGCACATTTCATTACCTCTTATAAACAGACTCAATCAAACCGAGTCTGCTATTTTTTCTGCTTGGTTGCATTCTATGCTTCCAAAGGATCTTTTTTTTCACAGATTTTATTACAATTTTATAAAAAATGATAAAACATATATTATTGATAGGGATCTAACTACATGTAGTGTTTTTTTCTGTAAATAAATCTAAATTTATGAAATCTGAAAGAAATGTCTTACAATGTGGTTTAAAACTTGATTAACAACATTTAATAAATTAGTGGATGAAGGCGGCGTATATTTGAATGCAACGAATAAAGTGACTGTAAATTGAAATAATTATCGTGTATCTGACATCATAAGTCACGTGTTTATAATAGCTTCTTCTTCCAAATGATCATTTTTATGTTTTATCTTTATAAGTTCACCTGTCACAAAGTGACAAGGTGAGCTTTTGTGATCGCGCAGCGTCCGTCGTCCGTGTGTCCGTCCGTGCGTGCGTAAACTTTTCCTTGTGACATCTCTAGAGGTCACATTTTTCATGGGATCTTTATGAAAATGGGTCAGAATGTTCATCTTGGTAAATTCTAGGTCAAGTTTGAAACTGGGTTACGTGCCTCAAAAACTAGGTCAGTAGGTCTAAAAATAGGAAAACCTTGTGACCTCTCTAGAGGCCATAATTTTCAATGGATCTTCATGAAACTTGGTCAGAATATTCACCTTGATGATATCTAGGTCAAGTTTGAAACTGGGTCACGTGCCTTCCAAAACTAGGTCAGTAGGTCTGAAAATAGAAAAACATTGTGACCTCTCTGGAGGCCACATATTTCAAAAGATCTTCATGAATATTGGTCAGAACATTCATCTTAATGATATCTAGGTCAAGTTCGAAACTGGGTCAAGTGCCGTCAAAAACTAGGTCAGTAGGCCAAATAATAGAAAAACCTTGTGACCTCTCTAAAGGCCATATTTTTCATGGGATCTGTATGAAAGTTGGTCTGAATGTTCATCTTGATAATATCTAGGTCAAGTTTGAAACTGGGTCACGTACGGTCAAAAACTAGGACAGTAGGTCTAAAAATAGAAAAACCTTGTGACCTCTCTACAGGCCATTTATTTCACAAGATCTTCATGAAAATTGGTCAGAACGTTCAACTTGATGATATCTAGGTCAAGTTCGAAACTGGGTCACGTGCCATCTAAAACTAGGTCAGTAGGTCAAATAATAGAAAAACCTTGTGACCTCTCTAAAGGCCATATTTTTCATGGGATCTATATGAAGGTTAGTCTGAATGTTCATCTTGATGATATCTAAGTCAATTTCGAAACTGGGTCACGTGCGGTCAAAAACTAAGTCAGTAGGTCTAAAAATAGAAAAACATTGTGACCTCTCTAGAGGCCATATATTTCAAGAAATCTTCATGAAAATTGGTTAGAATGTTCATCTTGATGATATCTAGGTCAAGTTTGAAAGTGAGTCACGTGCCGTCAAAAACTAGGTCAGTAGGTCAAATAATAGAAAAACCTTGTGACCTCTCTAGAGGCCATATTTTTCATGGGATCTGTATGAAGGTTGGTCTGAATGTTCATCTTGATGATATCTAGGTCAAGTTTGAAAGTGGGGGTACGTGCCATCAAAAACTAGGTCAGTAGGTCAAATAATAGAAAAACCTTGTGACCTCTCTAAAGGCCATATTTTTCAATGGATCTTCAGGAAAGTTGGTCTGAATATTCATCTTGATGATATCTAGGTCAAGTTCGAAACAGGGTCATGTGCGGTCAAAAACTAGATCAGTAGGTCTAAAAATAGAAAAACATTGTGACCTCTCTGGAGGCCACATATTTCAAAAGATCTTCATGAATATTGGTCAGAACGTTCATCTTAATGATATCTAGGTCAAGTTCGAAACTGGGTCAAGTGCCGTCAAAAACTAGGTCAGTAGGTCAAATAATAGAAAAACCTTGTGACCTCTCTAAAGGCCATATTTTTCATGAGATCTGTATGTAAGTTGGTCTGAATGTTTATCTTGATAATATCTAGGTCAAGTTTGAAACTGGGTTACGTACGGTCAAAAACTAGGTGAGTAGGTCTAAAAATAGAAAAACCTTGTGACCTTTCTGGAGGCCATATATTTCACAAGATCTTCATGAAAATTGGTCAGAACGTTCAACTTGATGATATCTAGGTCATGTCCGAAACTTGGTCACGTGCCATCAAAAACTAGGTCAGTAGGTCAAATAATAGAAAAACGTTGTGACCTCTAAAGGCCATATTTTTCATGGGATCTGTATGAAAGTTGGTCTGAATGTTTATCTTGATGATATCAAGGTCAAGTTTGAAACTGGGTCAACTGCGATCAAAAACTAGGTCAGTAGGTCTTGAAATAGAAAAACCTTGTGACCTCTCTAGAGGCCATACCCTTGAATGGATCTTCATGAAAATTGGTCCGAATGTTCATCTTGATGATATCTAGGTCAAGTTTGAAACTGGGTCACGTGCCTTAAAAAACTAGGTCAATAGGTCAAATAATAGAAAAACCTTGTGACCTCTCTAGAGACCATATTTTTCAATGGATCTTCATGAAAATTGGTCAGAATTTTTATCTTGATAATATCTAGGTCAGGTTCAAAACTGGGTCACATGAGCTCAAAAACTAGGTCACTATGTCAAATAATAGAAAAAACAACGTCATACTCAAAACTGGATCATGTGGGAAGAGGTGAGCGAATCAGGACCATCATGATCCTCTTGTTAAAGCAATTTCAGTATACAAAATTTAACAAAATCTTTTATTTGATGTAATGAAATATAATCTTTTAGTTCATTTAGTGTAATAATAAATGTATATAGGGCATTTTGTCACGTGACACAAAACAACATCCCTATGGCCATCTTGTTGTTTGAAGATTGAAAATGGAAAGAGCCGTTACAGAGAATTTTCACCGAATGTTCCTAAAAATTTCCGCCCTTTAACGGGGTGCAATGCACTGCACTGGACAGAATTCTGGACCCCATTAAGCATATGATATAATATATATAAGCAAGTCCATCATGCAGCAGTCCCGCTTTACAGTCTTTACATTAACAACGTTCCATTTGGTGTGTAGGCATGAAACTCGTCCACAGTTTCTGTTTGATCACACCATACTACTTTTGGCGGCCTACTAACATTCAGCTTGTTGGTATATTGTTTTATACAAACGATTTTTAATCATGATGTTTACTATATATACACACGAGTCATCAACTACCAATATCATGTATGTCGTTAACATATCACCAGCATTGGTTGTTGTAGTATGCATCATGCGTGGCAATAGCACTATAATTTAATAACATTAAATCTAGTAGAATTTTCAGGAAAAATGCAAAGTGCAAAAATTAATATCGGGAGCTGATTGGCGATGGACTGCCCAAACACGGTTTTGATGTTTCTCGCTTTTTCGTAGGAGAATATGAATGCTATATGTTTTGCTATCATTTGTGTGTCTCCAATTGAAATTATACCAAATTTATATAGCAGCCTTTTCAAGACAACAGGTTGAAATGCAGCCGTTTATTGATAGTATCATTGGAAAGTAAAATGGTTGCCGAATATTAAAAGTTTGCTTTTTAACTACGGCTTTAATTTTGTGAGGGAATATCCTGAATCTGCCCTGTATCTGTAAACAATAAAGTCTTTGTTCCTTTGTAAACAATAAAGTCTTTGTTCCCACTGTGTTCCTTTGTTTGTTCGTTTTGTCCTAATGTGTTTGCTTTGTGTGTGTGCGCGTGTATGTGTATGTATGTGTGTGTTTGTGGTGTACGCGTCTGCGTGCTGTGGGTTTCGTTTTGGGGAGGCTGCGTTTTTGGTACGTGGCATTCCCTGTTTGATATTTGTCTTTGTTGTTTTGTACCTATATCTAAGAAAAAAGTGATAAGCTGTGTCTAACAAAATTGGCATAATACTAAAGATACCAGTACTGTATTGAATTTATATAACCATGTTAAAGATCCATTTTAGCTCCCTTATTTGGAGAATATGGTGCTATTCTACTCGTCCCGGCGTTGGCGTCGGTAACGGTGTCGGCGTCGGCGTCGGCGTGAGCTTTCTTGGTTAAAGTTTTTCGAAAACCTTTGTTTTTCTTTGTTACTACTGCTTATATCTTACTGTAACTTCACATTAACATTGTTCAGCATGCAAACTAAGTACATGTATGTGCAGGGGCTGGGCCCATTATACCCAAGGTCAAGGGAACCAAGGTGTTATACTTAGGTCATTTTTAAGGTTAAAGTTTTTTTCGGCAACCTTTGTTTTTCTGACATATATTTCTGACTATTGCTTATATCTTACTGTAACTTCACATAAACATTGTCAAGCATACAAACAAATTATGAGCAGGGGCTGGGCCCATTATATCCCAGGTCAAGGTCACCAAGATGTTATACTTAGGTTATTTTTAGGTTAAAGGTTTTCGGCAACCTTTGTTTTTCTGTCATATCTTTATTACTATTGCTTATATATTACTGTAACTTCACAAAAACATTGTCAAGCATACAAACAAAGTATGTGCAGGGGCTGGGTCCATTATACCAAAGGTCAAGGTCACCAAGTTGCTATACCTGGAATTATTTTCATGTTAAAGTTTTTCGAAAGCCTCGTTTATAGACATATCTTTGGTACTTAATAATGACTTGAAATTAAAGATGTTTCTTTATAATCATCATCTGCATGTGTTGTTACAATCCCGATAACTCATATTGTATTTTTGACAGAATTATGCCCCCTTCATACTTAAAGTTTTTTGGCAATCTTCGCTTACTGGATATAACTTTAGTAGACTATAAGATAATGACTTGAAACTTAAAATAAAGAATGTTAGTACCCCTTCTATACTTGACCTTAAACCCTTCTGAGTAGTAGGGTCTTTTTATATCTTGGTGTATCTTCCTTTTAAAGTACCTTTAACCCTTCTGAGTAGTAGGGTCTTTTTATATCTTGGTGCATCTTCCTTTTAAAGTATATAGAGGTCTCTATTGAGACATAAATTCATTTTTACTGGCAAATCGCCGAATAGTGGAGCACGCTTTCTTACGGACAGCTCTTGTTTATATGAGAGTTACATTGATATACTGCCAAGTAATCTAAGAGTATGTCTTATCAAGATTAGAGTACCATCTTATTCGCTGACTGGAACGGTTAGAGGTGAACGATACTGTACATACCGTACCTTGATGATGGTGAAGACGAATATCATTTTTTTTTCAAAATCCCTGTTTCACTGGGATAACAAAAGATATACAATATTCAGTTTAACCGAATTAAGGTTAAACTCTTTACTCGGCAAAAATGACTCCCCTTGTACACCATACCTTCACGTGACCAGGGAATTCTGGGTCAGGTATATAAACGCCCGTCTCGCCAGATTCCAGTCTTTTCGATTCGGAATCCATTGAACGAGGTAGAGTCATTGATACTTTAAACAAACATTTTAGTTTAAAACTTCCCTTCCAACCCTGCCCGTTTTTCTCGTGTTTGTTCTATATTTGCAGGATATCACCCATCGTCGTGACTGGAGAGATCTGAAACATTTGGGTTTGCAACCAGATGCTTTGAATCCTAATGACGAACAACTCACAAATACAAAAAGACTGTTTTAAACATTTGACGCCGGTGTTACATTATACCTAGTATACATAAGTTTATTGAGGTGTTAAAACAGAAAATAGAAAAATATGGAATACCTTTTGCCTATACATTACAATCGCATTGTCACATAGAATTTCTTTTATCTCAATTTATACAAAATGATTCATCCTCTGTATTTATTAAATGTGAATATCCTATTTAACTTTGACCACTGTAATTTTATTTATTGCTATTTATATGTGTTCATTATATGTTTGACGATGTAGACACGTACAAGTTTAAATAGATTATCTGTTCTATACAACCTTCCCGGTGAAAACAGTACTGTCAAAATCAATTGTAGGGTTCTATTTTTTATCGAATGAATAAATGGTCCTGCTGAAATTTTATCCTAACACGACAAGTTGACGTTAAGAGCAGTAAATTTCGCTTTGTCTTGCAAACAAGACCGAGAAGGAAAAGGTACCTTTTTCAAAGAGTTGTTTCAGTTGCGAATAATAGCCATTATAATAAGTTTGCTGTTTAATTATTTACATTCTTGAGGAAATAATTTTTGTGGGTCTCCTGGTTGATTCAATACACGAAACTTAATCCCAAGGAACCAGTATAATTTCCATTTATTATATGTTCAAAAGCTGAAATCATGTCTCCATTAAATAGCTGTTTTAATCCAAACCCTATGAAACAAAATTATTTAATTAAATGTTCAGGCACGTTCGTTTACATGAGCATTACGAAATTAACTAAAGGGAATCAATTTTTCATGCGCGCTTAACTACATGAATCTGAATAACCTCCCTTTAATAGCAAAATAACCAATTCTGCGTAATTTTAGGGTGTCGCTAATGTTTTCAGTCTATACTGAAAGTGTCAAAAAGTATGGAACATTTCCTACGATACCATGTTTTTCATAGGATTAAAAAAAAAATATAAATTTTGTGCAAATTTGAGATTTTTCCTACGTTTTAAAAAGTATACATTTAAATGCTGAAAGAAGTATACCGTAAGAGTCGATGCATTGTTTCAGTTGCATCAATTATATTGAATTTCTTAGCTAGTGTCATATCTAATCAGCGGACAGCCTTGTCTGGTATTTGGAATAAAGAACGTAATCGTTTTGAGTCTTTTAACCATAATCGGATAGCTAAAACTGGTTTTGAAAATTACGGATTATTACCCAGGGTACGTTAATAATATTAAAATAATATAACATAAAAAGATAGTAACCCTTGGTAACGACGTCGTTTTATTGTAATATATAGAATATTATTATGTTTTAATATTGATTTGTGTACTTTAATGAGACTTTAATGAATAAGAGAACTACAACAACGCGGAACAACCTTGAAAATATTGATGACTGAGTATAATTTATTTACTAAGTTATGCAAATACACACATACGAAATTTTGATATACAATCATGTTCATTTCATGACAAATACAACGTTGTGTTTTTGGATCGGTTTAAATCATTGAGGAAGATATCTATTGCATGGTCAGCTATGTATACAGTTTCCCAGTGTGCTATATATATGTATTTGTCATTATTGGGTTTTTCCAACTTTACAGTTTTTCTGTTGATTGAAATATTGTTGTTGAAATTATCATTGCAGGACAATACTATAAAGCATGGAGACTGTAGAACAGGGAATTCAATATTTTCAGGACCATACACAAAGAGTGTTTGAACATATCGAGAAACAAGCACTTCGAGTCGGTGCAAAATGTGATAAATATATGGACAATGATTCACCAAGAAAGAAATATCTGTGTGAAGTATTGCTGAGGGTTCCATTATTTTTCATAATTCACCAATGGCTACTTTTTAGTCCATATTCTTATTACTGGATTATTGAACTATTCCTCTTTGTCGTTCGGTATGGAGGTGAGTGTGACTTGATATTGTACCTCATGGAGAAAATTGTATCCATTATGCTATAAATTGCGGGGAGAATAGAAAGGTTTTGCTATCATTGGTTAGAGCATAAACAAGTTTAACCAACCAAATAGACATGTATATTATGTGATAATAAAACTACGCGTAACGGAAACAGATCTCTTCTATATGAATACTTATTAAGGGGACGCACACTTTGAAATTAGAAAAAAGTGGGTGGGGTATGATAAAATGTACCTGCAAAAAAGTACAAAGTTTTGGTACATGAAATGGATACTGTTCAACTATTATAAGTACACAAAGGATTGCTCACTTAAATAAAAATGAGAAAAACTGAAACAAGAAAGTTATTACTGAATTGCATAAGACTAAATGGGTACATTCAAAGTCAACAATTAATACTTTTTGTGCGAAAATAATAGTGCTTTACCTTGTCCAAACATTTATCAATCTCCTACAGATTCTAATTTAAAGAAAATAAGTGAAATAAGTTCACTGTCTTGCTTTTCATTTGACATATGTAAGCTAAAACACATTATTTAGTTTGTTTACAAAGTAGTGCATAAGAAAAGATATGGTGGTCAAGGAATGCCACATTCCAAAACTAAAAGAGTATATTCCCCTTAATACATTAAACATTTATCGTTACAGAAGTCGAGTGGCTTACAATAAGGGTCTAGAAATGTTTCAATTATTAATTTTCAACTTGTTATTCATGAACTACAATGCACTTAAATATCAAAACACACTGAACAAACTTTTGAAAATGTATTGTCTTAAAAATCCCTTAAATAAGGTATGAAATTTGGTTGAGAGGTCCAATCAATGTGTATATGTGCAAAAGTAACATTCTAATCTTCTTCACAAAACTTACTAATACACAGCAGGAATGTCAATGATCTAAACTGGACGAATATGCAGTTATCCTCACTTTAATGTCATTTATAATTTGTCCTTGAATTCTCCACCATACTTTTCATAACTCTGTTTGCATGAGTTGCACGAGAATGCTGTCATTCACGTAAAAACCGGGGTCGGACAAGTTGTAAATGCAATATCGTCTAAATGTTATTAATGGATTATGCAGTTCAAGAAAAACTTTATCTCATAACGTAATGAACAAGTATAATGTTGAAACAACAACTATACTTAAAGGCCTACTTAAACTGATCTAAGTAGCAGTCGGTTTATAAGTGACTTTATTGATTCATTTTGTGTTTTGTTATTGTTGTCAAAAGTATAACGGAAGTGCCTCACAACTGAAGCGGAAACCAGTTTGATGCGCAAAGTAGTCCACTGTAAATAATATTTTTTGATAAATGTCCATAGAAATTAATAATTTTCTGAAATTTAAGACGAATCTCTGAATAAGATTCGTTATTTGATAAGAAATTATAATCATCGACATGTTTTTTTAAAAATCATACACGTGCTGACACCTAAGTTGTCTCCCGTTGTTTATTAGAGTTACCTTTCGTCCGGCGTAGTAATACATTTTGCAGTGAATCGCCGAGAAGTCGTGGGAAAATTAAAAACCATGTAAATAAACTAAAATTAACCACCTTTTCAAGATCAATTTCAAGTGATCGACGTTATGCATTTAACCCACCTGACCTGTGTAGCATCTTAGATATCTGTTCTAAGATATTCATTGTGTAGAATGTCATGTTATGCCCTTGCAATGCTATTCCCACTCTGATTTTTTTTGTTTACATTTTTTATCAATGAGAAATATGGCGTTCATCCCGAGCTGAAATGACGCGGCGTTAAATTTTTACATGTTTAAGCAAACCTGGTGTGTTAGAAAGGAAAGTTCATCCCTTCAACATTATTTTTAACACTGGTATTGTATAAAAACCTGTTTTTTCCTTATACAAAAGCTTAATATTTTGTGTTGAATGTACTTTCACAAAGACCTCTGTTTTCCTATTACATTCAAAGTACCACATCCTTATCCACAAAGTACTGAATATTACAGGTGTCCATCAGTATTATATCACTTTAGGAATATGTTTTTTATCTTCCCACCATCGATTTCTTGAATATGCACCCCTTCCTCATTTCATTTCTGTATGAACTGTGAATGTAACAATATGCGTCCCCTTAAAACGAATTTTTGTTTTGGTTTCGCTTTCAACTTTTCTATGTTTTCATTTTTATATAGTTTTCCGTAGTTTAATTTTTAAAAAAAGCTATAATGCGGCTGGCTAGGTTTTTTTAGATGAAAGTGGAAAGGGATCACGTTCAAATGACCCATTTGCCCAGCTAGTCAGAGCTTTTCTTTTAAAGTTTTTAAAGTGAAAATAGAAGTCTTACGGTAGCATGCATTTCCACTACCCTCCATGAACAGGCTCAATCAAACCGAGTCTGCAACATTTTCGATTTTTGTTGTATTGAGTGACCTGTGGAGTTTCCACCTTTTCTATTTTAGATCTATATTTAGCTAGGATTCCAGGAGAACATTTCTGTGTGGTTTTGTTTTAGTTTTTTTATGCAATTGTTATATCTTCTAGGCCAGGTTTGCTGTTGGTTTTATTGGTTGCATACTATGATTCCAATGTTAAGGCAGCATTCTCTGGTAATAAAAACAGAGGTATTGGAAACCCATTTTTTTCAGAATTCGCGTACTTCAGATGAAAGCCACATTATTTATTTGCACGAAACCGAAAGTATTTTTCTTAATTTTTTTCTTTCCACAACGTTGGATTTTTCTATGATTAATGATAGTAATTGATTCCGATTCAAAATGACGGACTGTGGAAAATATCTTCTTTGAAAGGCCCGTTTCTATTAGGCAGTTCGCCTTGTATGTTTTATTGTCACATAATTGTGAGGAAAATTACCTGCTCGCTCCATGAAAAATGTTTCCACATCAAAAAGTCAAAACTGACAAAATAAGATAAAATTGTCGCTTGCTGGATTGCCTTTTTCCACTTATTTTAACGAAGAAGTAGTAATCAATTTGTGGTGGCCTAAAGGCTATATTTTAACTCATTCGTCGCAAAGATGTTTATGTAAGATTATGGAGGAAATAGTACACTGAACCTTTCACAAGATAGTAACATCTTTATCAGTATACTTGTCTTAATACTGGAAACATTGTCTGACGTTTATCTGAAACTAAGCACGCGTTTAAACAATTAAATGACGAATATATTGAAGCAATTTTAATAAAACAAAAAACAACAACAAAATCAACTGTCCTTCGTGCGCTCTTTAACAAAGTTGGCTGTACTTCATGCAGCAATTAACAGCACCCCAACGGAAATACTTAGAATTTATAGAAAATGCAACAAGGCTTATTATGTTCTGCGTATTTCTCTTAAGGTACTACCAAATTGGTCTTAACTGGTATTTTGCTATATAACGAAATTTCCGTATTACACCTCACTGATATGTAGTTAAAAGAAGCCGATTTGAAGCATAGAACGCAAGTGATTAAAACGATGTGTTTACAGATTGTTTCAGACAGGTAATGAAATGTGCAATACCACACAGGTGCTTTTTACCATCCTATGCGAGATAAAAATTCAATGTACTCTATGAAATCAATCTATATTTCAGAATTAGATGTAGTGATAGATTATAACTGAAATACTTTTTTTTACAGTCGCTTTCCTTCTGGTTGGAACATGGGCGTTGAACATCGGTGTCCTCTTACAAGTTTATACCATTCTTACATTCGATTTGGCCATATCATGGCTGACAAGAATAAATTATTGGACACACCAGGACGGGGTGCATGGTTTATGCCATGAAAAGAATGTTCTAGTTTGGACTGATGTGACAGAACAATGGAGAGTACCTGCGCTGTGTTCCAGCCTGCTGCAATTTGTCTACCTTTGTTATAGACCTGGAGCGTTCGTACACAGAGAAAAAAAGCATGTAACCATCTGGATTTATGTCGCATTGCTTGCCACACTGGTTCCTAACATTCTAAGTGTATCAAATATATTTCCTTCCCTGATGTCAGAACTCTCATATTGGATAGAAATTATATTATTCATCATAGTGTTTGTATTAGAAGTTGTTTCCAATATGGATGTAGATGCTAAAGTTGATGAAAAGAAATTAATGCTACTAACTGCAAAACATACACTGGCAAATGATGAGCAGACAAAACTAGAATACAGAACTAGAATACAAGATCTACGACGACGTATAGAAAAACGGAATCAGGGTAGTAACTTCGTTGAACGTTTCCCAGGTAAATGGTTCATGCGAGATACAATGCTTGCCTTTGGAGCTTTGTATTTTCTCTTGGCTCTTCTGATTGAAATTACCATCTACGAAACACTAATGACATCGATGTCTATATTCGATGCTCTTTTCGAACTAACAACTTTGTGGTGCACGACACATGTCATTGTTGTTGTTATGTCGTATGGACTTGGACTTATATCTAATATGTGCGTTGCTGTGTGTCACTTATTCATTACTACCGAAATAATCATAGTTGAGGCTTTTGATGTGAACATCGGTGGCATTGTACAATTGTCTGCACTCATAGCATTTACTGAAGCAAACATTTTGTCCATAGAGTACATTGAAAAAATAGAAGCCATGAAAATGGTAGCATTTCTTTCACTATATACTATAATCTTCCAAACACTCGATGTTCTCGAACGGAAAATACTTCATGCAGTTAACAGTGGCGTGTCCCCAGGTGTGTTATTCTACCTGCGGGTCGGGATTCTGACGGGACTTCTTGTGACAGCTCCAACTTTATCAACAATTATTGTTTCGGGACATTTAGACATTAATCCATGGCTTCTTTTCTTTGCATCTGGAAATGGTACGCTTATTCTCCGAACTATCTTTGTACTGTTAGAATGTGCACTAGTATCTTTGACTTGGCACACTACACAGCATCTTAGCAAATTAGAGGATCTGATGCATTACGCTCGAGTATCGAAAAACCTCTGCATGGTTGTACTAAATACCGCACAGGGCTACTGCAGGTATATTTGTCCGTTCTTTAAAGGTTGGTGGTTTCTCAGACTTTGCTTAGCTATATTAAATAGCGTTGTTGTTGTCTCTGTTGTTGGGTTGGTGGAGGCAGAGAGATATAAAAGCAGAAACCGAATGATATCACTTCTTAATAACCTACCAGATGTAACGTTTAAATCTACATCAACAACGAATGACAATAGTGAGGAAGAAACCCATGAATGTGCAATTTGTTACTCTGTGATGTCAACAGGAAAAACCTTACCCTGCAAACACACTTTCCACACGGACTGTCTAAGACGGTGGTTTCAAGTTAAAGCTGTTTGTCCGTTTTGCAACACAGAGATTAAGTAGGGTTGTTAAGTGCGATATGCTGTTGCTGTCTTTTGTAGCATGCTTTGCTTATGATAAAGAGTAGATTAAAGGTACTCAGTACTATTTCAGTACAAATGAAATTGTTGTTACTGTGATATCAGTGGCCTGGACTACTCATCATTGTCGGCTGCTTACTTCTAAAGTTCTCTATAAAAGGAGATTTTATGTGTGACATATATTCTCCACTTAGGTGTAAAACCGGTCGAATGACTAACTTCATTTATCTATTTATTTTGCGATCAATTACAAAGAAATTAAATATACGATAGGTTAGAGACATTCTTCCTAGGATTCAACCAATTCTCCGTGGTTGCGAAAATTTGTCATTTTTATTACTTATATACACCGAGTGCTTAATTCACTGGAGGTATTATTTGAAATTTGAGTTTTTTTTCAGCGGGAGTATAATTTTAATAAACACACTTTGCATAAAGCATTATAAGAATATAAAAATTCATGTGTTACTAGTCATATACTGAGCCAAAAGTCATTAGATTTGAAAGTTTGCAAAATAATTATTACATTATTTGACATACATTGATTGCGCAGCAGAAATTTGTTTGGAAGTAAATGAATTTGGAAGCTACACACTGTTTTAAAACTTGCCCTTTTACTTAGATTTTTGAAATGTCACAATATTTATCAACTGTAAATGTATAGTAGGAAATATTTTGCAATCAAAAGAAATAGTCCGCTTTTAAATATATTCATACTAAAGGGAAGAACTTACAAAATTTAAAAAAAATATGATGAAGCGTGTATTTGTAATAGGGATCTAACTATATCTTACTATATATGTAGTGGGTCTTTTATTTCTTTCAACAAACCTCTAACAGACTACGAATACTGAAAGAAGTGTCTTACCATTTTGCTTAAACGTGATTAACATCCTTAAGGTTATAAACGGACGATTGGTATATTCTTTTATACAACCGAGTTTGATTCATGGTGTTTAGTATCTATACACACAAGTCATCAACTACCGATACTATGTATGTCGCATGTCTCATGTATTCTTGTAAACATGTAGCCAGAACTTGTTCATGTAGTAAGCATTAGGAATTACTTTCGTGTTTGATCTACTAGATTTCTCGGGAAAATGTACTATATGAAACCTAATACTGGGACGTACAAAAACACTCGTTTTAAGTTTATTCGTATAAAAATATAAATATAATGTATTATTATCATTTGTGTAAGGACGTGTTACCTTGACTGATAAGATACGCATGCCTTGTATACATATACATTGTACCAAATTTATATAGCAGCTTTTTCAAGAAAAACACGTTCAAAGGAGCTATGCATACGATAATGTTCCATGCAATTAAAGACATTAACATATACATTACGCATCTAATGGACTCTGAGCATAGTAAAAGAACGTTTTAAAATTTTTAAATAGCCGGTTAACCTTTTCGTTTATTTTCGAATTTTGAGTATTTAGATATTTTAGACAGCATTTTTTAAAATCCCTTTTACTATATTACTTGATGGATTAGTAATACAATGACATTGTTAAGGTTATCTTAAAAATCCAAAATGTGCTACTAAGATTTGTAGAGACTTTTCCGGTGATGTATTTTGTTCCTACGGACATGCAAATTAGGTTTTGATAACATTAAAAATAATTAAGCTATCAAATTAGTTATATTGTTGTCGTTTGACACAGTTGTTAGTCAATACATCAAAAGCCAATTATATTCTAAACAGTGGACAACCAAAAGCACTAGTATAACTTTTCATTTAAAATGCTGTATCTTAACAGGACATATTGCAACTGCACCACCTCTACCAATATATTCCTTGACTTGTTATCAAAAACTCTTTTTATGTATGTAACGTTTCACCTTTTGAAAGTGTATATTACTCGTTAATGCATTCTACGTGTTTGCAGAATATTCTATGGCGACTTTAACTGACTACATTTGCCACTATGTTACTCTATTCACACTTGCCAAGGGGATTAATTTGCTCTTCGAAATTATTACCCATTTATCTCTCCGTTGTTCAGCTGTAGCTGGTTACTGCTACTATGCATGGAGGTTTCTGTGGTTTATATACCGATGAACCCACTGAGACGTAGACACACGATGATCACACTTCTATATACTGCAAAAAGTGGAGTATATATGTAAATATAGAGAAAATCAAAGTTGATGTGTTGAAAAAGAAGCGGTTTGCATCAGGGGAAAGAAAAATGTTGTCGAACATTAAAAGTTTGTTTATTGTCTACAGTTTTAAGTGCGATTTTGCTGAATCTGTAAACAATAAAGTCCTTGCACCTTTATTTAAGAAATGAGTTATGTTGTTTAATACAAAGTTGGCATAAAAATAAAGAGAATCGTATTGTATTAAATTTATATAACCATGTTAAAGATCCGTTTGTATATGAGACTTACCTTGATATACTGCCAAGGAAACTAAGAATATTTCTATCAAAATAAGAGATTCATCTCATTCGCTACATGTTCAAATTGGTAGCTATGCTGTATATAAAATTGTAAGAGGTGAACAATGTTGTACGTACTGTACCTTGATGATGTTGAAGACGAATATTATTTTATTTCAATATGTCCCTGTTACACTGGTATAAAAAAAATCATATAAAACGATGTTGGTACATTAGACCTAGTATCATGCATAAGTTTATTGAGATGTTAAATACAGAAAATAGAAATATGTTGATTAATCTTTGCCTATTTATTACAACCGCAATGCCACATAGAATTTCTTTTATCACAATTAATACAAAATAATTTATCCTCTGTATTTGTTAAACGTGCATATATGTTTAACTTTGATCACTGTGATTTTATTTATTGCTGTTTTATTATGTTCATTCTATGTTTGACGATGTACACATATACAAGTCTAAATACATTTTCTTTTCTGTGCTGTTCTATACAACCTTCCCGGTGTCCAGTTGAAGAAGTGACCGAGTATTGCTGCGGCAATACAGACGTCCCCTACCGGTGGAAAACTTTGTCAGTGTTCGTACCTTGTGGTTGTTGGCAACAGTGGTAGGACTTAAAAAGCTTCAAGGCATTTAGAAGCTAAGAAAAAAATAATTTTTACTTAAATTTCAGTAGTGACCTTGACCTACAAGCATAGATCATGCACGCGACACATTTTCTCATCATGGGGAATTTTTGTGCGCGGTTTAAAGAATAATACATCTATGGATATAAATGTTATGGAGGGTTTTACTTGACCCTCGGTACTGACATTGACCTTTGGCCGACAACCATGGGTCAGTGCGCGACACACAGTCAATACATGAGGAACATTTCTATGTAGTTATAAAAAGTCCTTTAATGCATACAAAAGTTATGGAGTGGAAACAAATTTTTACTTGACCTTTAACAGTGACCTTAACCCTTAAACGACAAGCATAGATCATGTGTCGACACATTGTCTCATCATGGGGAATGTTTGTGTGTAGCACTAAGATAATTAATGCATATAAAAGTTATGGAGCGGGAACCATTTTAACGTGACGTTCAATAGTGACCTTGACCTGAATTCATTAGTCCTCCACCACTGATTCATGTGGGGAAGTTGGCAGTTACTTGCGGAGAACAGGTTTGTACTGGTACAGAATCCAGGAACACTAGTTAGGTTAACTGCCCGCCGTTACATGACTGAAATACTGTTGAAAAACGGCGTTAAACCCAAAACAAACAAACAAACATATAAGCATAAGTCATGTACACGCATAATCTACATATTGCCCTTTATTCACATACCAAGTTTTATGCACCTAGCTTGAATATCTTTTGAGTAATTGCAGGACGAACAGACGGACGGGCGGACTGACGGAAGGTATTCCTATAGTCTACTCCGGTGTTCCAGTGGTAGGGGACTAAAAAGAAGACTACAAACGAACAAATGAATTACAGGTAAAAGGGAGGGTAATACGAACGACGCGAGTACAGTAGTGTCAAAATCGAGTGTAGGGTTCGTTTTTAATTTAATCGATGAAATTGTTAAAAAATGTTATCCTACAGTGACAAGTTGACGTTAAGTGTGTTTTGCAAAAAAGGTCGAGAAGGAAAAGGTATCTTTTTCAAAAAGTTGTTTCTGTTGCGAATAATAGCCATCATAATTAGTTTGCTGTGTAATTATTTATATTCTTGAGGAACTAATTTCCGTTGGTCTCCTGGTTGAGTCAATGCACGAAATTCAGTCCCAAAGAACAAGTAAAATTTCCATTCATTATATGTTCAAAAGCTGAAATACATGAACTAAATGAATTTGAATAACCTCCCTTTAATACCAAAATAACTAATTCTTCGTCATTATAGGGTGTCGCTATATTCTGAGTGTATCAGATGCCATTTTTCTTGAAAGTGTGTCTATGAAAGTTGCAAAAATGTCTGTATGCCCTATGATACGATGTCTTTTGTAAATAACCAACCTTGTTTTTTTCTAGGTTTTACCACTCATTTCAAATAATCATACTATGGAATTCTAAAGCAGCATAGTTTACGGAGTTCCGTTTGGACAATCGTGACTTTTTTTTTATTGAATCCTAAACAGCGATGTACTATGGTACGATGACGAAAACGCGACCGTGCGATGGCATAATGATGAAATCGCGATGATGCGATGGTACGATGGTGAAATGTCGATGTAATATCGCGTCGTTTTCATCATCGTACCATCGCGTTTTCACCATCGTATCATCGTACTATTGCGTTTTCACCATCGTGCCATTGTGTTTTCACCATCGTACAATCGCGTTATCACCATCGTACCATCACATTTTCACCATCGTACCATCGCTATCCGGTGTCATGCACAGTGGTAGAGTATATGTGCCAGTAAAATACAGGCTTGATACAATCTCATTTTTACATTGCAGTATGTACCTTCTACATCCTTACACGAATAAGCTGAGTTTGAATAACATCATGTGACTATTACACCCAGCTTTTGATTTACTTTCAAGCATACATAAAATACAAAGTACGTGGCCTTGAAGATTTTACACAGTTTTAATCAACTGAGTACTAGATATTTTGTAAAACATTTTGCAAAACAGCAGAATCTAAATGATGAAGTTTTTCTCACAAAATACAATGACAATCATTCATCTATCGTTGACAAAAATACAAGTGCATGAAACTACGCATTTCTAACCGGAAGGTGATGGTACGATGGCGATAACGCGATGGTACGACGGTGAAACCGCGATGGTACGATGGTGATAACACGATGGCAAGATGGTGAAAAAACGCGGTGGTCCGATGGTGATAACGCGATGACACGATGGTGCAGTGAAAACGCGATGATGAAAACGCGATTACACGATGGTACGATGATAAAAACACGATATTACATCGTCATTTCATCATCGTGCCATCGCGTTTTCACCATCGTACCATCGTTGTTTCATCATCGTGCAATCGCGCCTTCGCGTTTTCGGCATCGTACCATCGAGCATCACGGTTTAGTATTAAATAAAAAGTCACGATTAACCAAACGGAACACCGTATTAGTTGACGGCTAAGTTCTAATTTCTTATGCATGTTTGGTAATAAATGGGGATAAGGCATAAGTTAAACGGCGACAGAATTATTAATAAAGTAACTAAAGTGATAAAATATACATGCAGGCAATTGTCAGTATGCACTTTTAATTTCAAACATCTAGGTGAAATAATTGGAGTATGACGGCTAATATATCCTACATTTTCTTTACTTAGTTAAAGACGCGCCACAAAATAACTGTATTCTTTTGTATTTCCATGATGTTGATTATACATGCTTTGCATGTGAACAAAATGAGAAATAATGAAAAATAATAAGTATCTAGTTACAAATTGACAGTGACCTATAAGACCAAGTCAATTTATAATAATGTATAAATATATTATTAAATTAATGTAATAGTATGTAGTAGTAGGCACTGTACTTGATGTATTAGGGTGAGTTTAGACCACACTTTGTTTCTACAGTGTAAGATAGTTATTAATCTCTGTTTATAAAACTATACTGAAAAGAGAATGACTGAATAAGTTTGAAGATGAAGTTGTGAAAACACATCATTTCAGGGAGGGCCTAAATTGTCCACCTGTCATCTTGTAGAATAACTGTAGTATACCAGTATTATCAGAATGATTTGCACAAAGTTCATATGGGAGGAAGAAGTAGGTCACTAGGTCGTGGTGGGTCTTTAAAGTATTAGCTCTATCTAAAAACCACAGCTTGTATCATCATCAAAATTGTCAGCAACATGAGGTTTTCGAGTAAAAAGATAAACATGTTTCAGTTATTTCGAGGAATCGTTTTTTTTTCTTCATACAAGAAGAAAAAAGTGCCTCTGTAGGTCAGATGGAAGCAACTCAGGGGACTTCTGAGTGGTTGCAAATGTACAGGTTACATCAAAGGTTTAAATGTTAGGTTAGACCCATAACCAAAACATCACAACGTGGGCCTAAAGAAAATTTATTTAGTTACATATAACCTAATGGATATGAAAATTACCTTATCACCTAGACTTAAAATAAAGTTCAGCTGAGCTGTCACCATTTTACCCAGAATCCTCCTTTCAGCTAAAATAACTCTCTCAGACTGATACTTTTTTCTCAGATTGTAACTTTCATGCAGTTAACTACATATATATTTAATGCCCGCCAGGGGTTGTGAGTTCGATCCCCGGGCGGGGCGTATGTTCTCCGTGACGATTTGATAAATGTCACTGTGTCTGCTATTATTTGTTCTCCACCTCTGATTCATGTGGGGAAGTTGGTAGTTACCTGTGGAGAACAGGTTTATACTGGTACAGAATCCAGGAACACTGGTTAGGTCAACTGACCGCCGTTACATAATTGAAATACTGTTGAAAAATGGCGTTAAACCCAAAACAAACAAACAAACATATATATTTAAATTAAGCAATCGCTACTTGAAATTAACAAAAGGTGTATATGTATGTTTGTTGCCACGCTTCGAAGCACGTCTATATTGCGATAATCCTAATAATACTAATAATACATTACTGACCTGTAAAAAAGATCAATAACTCTTAATATAGACATTTGTCAATATCGGGTATTTCCAACTTTAAAAGCCTGACATACAGTTAAATGAATTGATCAAACTTGAGATCATGAAGGCTATGGAAAGCGGATTTCAATATTTTAAGGACCATTCAAAAAGATTATTTGGATATATTAAAAAGAATGCACATCAAATTGGTGAATACTGTGATCAGTATATGGATAATGCTTCACCTAGAAAATCGTATATGTGTGAAGTATTACTGAGGGTTCCGTTGATTTTCATAATTCACCAATGGCTTCTTCTCAGTGCATATTCTAATTACTGGATTATTGACATTTTCCTCTTCTTCGTTCGGTATGGAGGTAGGTGTAAACTGATATACAATTTTATTTAGAAAAGATTCTTCAAGGCCGAGTAGTTAAGGTCGCTGGTGCCTCACCGTTGTGGGTTGTATTTCTGTATGTGAAGAAGCCATTCGAGCTGACTTATGAAAGATCCACGGATCTACCCAGATGCCGCCCGTGCCTGAAATTCTGTCCTGCGGAGCATTTCTGGTCTTCCTCCCCTTTTTAAAGATGAGTCGCCATATGACCATTTATTTTCGGTGTTATTTTAAACAGAACAACACAGTCATGTAAAAAAATTGTTCTAATTAGTCTGTATTACATAATGCGATATCGCTGGCTTTGAATCAATTGCCCGTCACTTTTGTGGGTTCTATACCTTTGGGTGTAGACTTATTTTATATGAAGAAGCCATCCAGCTGGCTTACGGCAGATCCGTGGTTCTTCCTAGATGCACGCCAGTATCTGAAATATTGTCCGGCGGTGCACTTGTGGAAGTCGCCATATTACCATAAATTTTTAGTGCTACTTAAACCAAACAAAAACTCGTGTAGAAAATAAGATTGTAGTTTTAACAAGATATGAGTTTGTTAATGTACGTTTGTTTGCTTATTCGTATGCCTCCAAGAACGTGTATTTTATGTAAGAATACATCTAAATGAAACAAACAGAAACCACATTTTTTCAGCTGTGTAAAATTTAAAAGAATATGTAACCGACAGCAGACCAACCATTTCATACCTTTTTGAAAATAATTTTTCCATAATTTCAGTAACAATGTGTTTTTATTGCAGTTGCCTTACTTTTGGTTGGAACATGGACGTTCAACAACGGAGTCCTTCTGCAGCTCTACACAAGTCTTACATTCGATATCGCCATCATGTGGTTGAAAAGAATGGATTATTGGACTCGCGAAGAAGAGGCATCCAGAATTAGCCAGGGAAAAATGCCTGATTTCACAGAACGTTGGAGGACACCAGCGGTGTATTCCATTCTACTTCAAATTGTCTACATATGCTACAGGCCAGGAGCGTTCATACACAAGCAGAAAAAGCATGTTACCGCGTGGATTTATATTCCATTGCTTGTCACACTGGTTCCCAATATTTTAAGCGCACTCAGCATATTTACTTCAGGCATGTCAGAACTTTCATATTGGATAGAAAGTACATTATTAACTGCAGTATTTGTTTCTGAAATTCTTTCAAACGCAGATGTAGATCTCAGAGTTGATAAAAAGAAATTGAGGACGCTTACAACAGATGAGCACACGAAGCTTAAATACAACAACAGAATTCAAGATTTACAACGACGAATAGATAAACGATCCCAGAGCGGTAGCTACGCGGACCGTTTTCCTGACACTTGGTTCATTCGAGATACAATGCTGGCCTTCGGAGCTTTTTATTTTTTTCTGACTCTCCTGATCGAAATAACTATCTATCAAAGACAAATAGGTTTTATGCTGACATTAGATACCTTTCTTGAAGTGTCTACAATATGGTGCACTACCAATGTCGTTGTCATTTTTATATCGTACGGACTTGGATTTATATCTAATCTAAATATTGCTCTGTGTCATATGTTTCTTACCACCGAAATAAATATAATCGAAGCTATCGATGCTAACAGTGGTGGTTTTGTACAAGTTTCTGCGCTTATAGCATTTACCGAAGCAAACATTTTGTCTTTAGAGTACACTGAAAAATCAGAAGCTATAACAATGGTAGTTTTCCTTGCCGTCTACGCTATAATCTTTCAAACACTTGACGTTCTACAGGAAAAAATCCTGAATGCAGTTTACAGTGGAATTTCTCCCGGTGTACTATTCTATCTACGAGTCGGAATTTTGTCAGGACTTCTTGTGACTGCTCCAACTTTCTCCACATTTATTGTTTCTAAACATTTAGACATTAACCCCTGGCTTTTCTTTCTTGCATCTGGAAATTGTACTTTAATTCTCCGAGCCATATTTATGTTAGTAGAATGTGTTCTTGTATGCCTTACCTGGTACACTGCACGACACCTAAGTAAATTAGAGGGAGCAATACATTACACGCGATTATCAAAGGGCCTGTGCATTGTGATACTTAATACGGCACAGAGTTACGGGAGATACATATGTCCGTTTTTTAAAGGTTGGTGGTTTGTAAGACTGTGCTTAGCTATATTCCGTTCAGGTCTGGTTTGTTTTACTCTTGGAAGGAATGAAGTAACCAGGTTCAAAAACAGAAACAAGATGGTAACTCTTCTAAACAAACTACCGGATGAGACATTTCAGTCTCATTTAACTTCAGACAATGGTGAGGAAGAGTCAAACGAGTGCGCAATTTGTTACAATGTGATGACGGAAGGAAAAACCTTACCTTGCAAACACACTTTCCACAAGGACTGCCTAAGACGCTGGTTCCAAGTTAGAGTTGTTTGTCCGTTCTTGCATACCAGACGGGGATTTCCGGTATTTTTACCGGTGTGAAAGATCATCTTTACACCCGGGTTAAGATGACACTCTGCTTTAAATGACGTATTACGAACTACATATATGTAGAATGAATTATGTAGTTTTTAATATTAATTTCGAAAAACGGAAAAATCCAATACCTTGACAGTTCTTCTTTCTTCCTGATAGTATATTCTCGATCAAAACACAGTTATTTTATCAAAAATATAACGTACGCTGCAACTGATAAAACAAAACCGAACAAACATTGTATTTGTCTTTGAAACGTCATGACCTCTTTCCTGTTTACGGACTGTTGTTTCCCGCGCTTGTTTAAATACCTGCTATAAAAATAGTTCTAAAAAGAACCTGACTGACTTATTTTTAATAATATATAGCTTGATATCGTATGCAAGAAAAAAGATTCTTTCACTGGTTAAGTGCAGATGGGAATATCCGGCTCTCAGGTAACTGTTATTGCGGTAATACGGTAGGAACCTCGTTACGCCTAAACAGTTACCCTCGACCCGAATTCCATCTGCACTATAACCATGAAAGAATCTTATATTCTGTAACACTACAGTTAACGTCCCTTTAACAGCACCTAGTGGATGTTAACCAAGTGCGATATGTGATTGTTTTCTTATTTTAAATTCTAAGCTTGTTATCTACGTCATAGAGCATCCGTGTGTGGTTTTATTACATGCATTTGTATAGCAATGAATATAATTCTTGGGAACTTTCACCACCTTCTTACTATAAGTACTGATTAC
This sequence comes from Mercenaria mercenaria, assembly GCF_021730395.1. Taxonomy (NCBI): domain Eukaryota; kingdom Metazoa; phylum Mollusca; class Bivalvia; order Venerida; family Veneridae; genus Mercenaria; species Mercenaria mercenaria. The sequence goes on along the minus strand of NC_069361.1, from coordinate 15,951,100 downwards.
ACCGATGTTTTGTTAGACTTTTTTTGTTCTTAGTAATGTTAGTGAACCATCAGGTACCAATGGACAATATCTGGTATCATCTGCATGCCTCCCGTTTCTAATGTAATAAGCAAACCCCCAGAAAAGCGAAAATATACTCGTTTCCAGATAAATAGATAATATCATACATGTCGACAAAGGTAGGCATTTTTCAAACACTTCAGGCCAAACAATTCGATTTTAATCTTTGTTTATGTGACTTTATATTTCTTCAAATATTTGGACTTAAAAAACATAACTTACTTGAATTTGATAATAAGCTGATATGAGGCTTGTTTACAAAACAAAATGATTTATATAAACTATTACGATCGTAGAATGTCATTCAATTCAAATTTATTCAGGCATAAGACGTAAAACACTATTAATAACTTATACAGTAAAAATACATGTATACAATAATCAGTATATTTAAAATTCTTTGAATAAAATTTTATAAAAATCTTAGAATATATAATTGAGCCAACAGATAGATACTTTTATTTCCTCCTCGAGGGAGAGCAAAACATATTTACAAAAATGTTAAAGATATACATGTACAATGAGCAAATTCATTACAATTTTACAAATATGTACAAAATATACAGATAAAATCAACACTCATGTTACTATATGAAGTTATTTAAGATGTTTACAATAACTATCCAAACGTGTACAGATATCTTAAAAGTTATGTATTGTCGTTATTAAGTGTTTCAATAACCGCTATGGAGATAATACGAACATGATCTTACAGAAACGAAAAGCAAGAGCAAGTTATATCTAGTATCAAGCGGCACATATTCACTCCAAATACTTTTATATAAACAGATGAATAATACAAGTATTATCATTATGCTATGCAAATATGCAATTGTAGCAATGAGCATACCGACAACCTCGAATTACCAGTATGGAAATATGTAGGAAATTTACTTAAAACCAGTTTAATCACATGACTTACCCACACGTAGCCGATAAGAACATGTCACTCAGACGTACTAAACGTTCATCAGAAACTTACGGTGTTTCGTCGAAAATCACGAAACTACGTTGATAAAAATTGAAAACACGATGATGAAAGTAGAAACCACGAGGGTAAAAGTCGAAACTACGATGAAACACGATGATGGAAGTAGAAACCACGAGGGTAAAAGTCGAAACTACGATGATGGAAGTAGAAACCACGAGGGTAAAAGTCGAAACTACGATGATGGAAGTAGAAACCACGAGGGTAAAAGTCGAAACTACGATGATGGAAGTAGAAACCACGAGCGTAAAAGTCGAAACTACGATGATGAAAGTAGAAACCACGAGGGTAAAAGTCGAAACTACGATGATGGAAGTCGAAAATTCGACGGTAAAAATAGAAACCCTGAAAATAAAAACACAAAACCACGATGGTGAAAATGCGAAATGATATCTAAAATATAAGATATCGAAAAATTAACAAGTGTACGTGTATTTGATAGGTCTACGAGAAAAAAATGTTGTTTTTTTTTAACGGAAATTAACAACAAATTTGTAGTGATTTTAAAAAGACTTAAAATCTACAATAAATATTGATAACGACTTTCAAAGCTAGTACGCCACCTTAAAGATCTTAGAATCCACGTTGTATATATTACAATGTATGTCAAATAACATTACAAACGCCTCTGATATTACCTTCGCATACTCATTTTATTATTATTTTCTGCCTTATTTAGAATAAAACTTAAAAAAAAAGACTTTAGTTGCACAATGGCGCATTTTTTTCGTACTGAAAACAAAATGCTGAGTCGATATCTATTTAATAAGAAAGTAGGCATCATTCATTAGTGTGGCAAATGTTAGACTGGTTGATATTCCTTCCGCTCAGACCCATAACACTGCAATACTTGAAATAGACATAATCATTGGGGGGTAGTTGGTAGTCATTGCTCGCTATGTAAACTATTTAATAACACAATGTGACCATCAAACATATATCCCTAGAATAAAGTAGAAAACACGTATGAACATTTATAAGACGCGTGTGAATAAAGTACATGTACATGATACCGCAGTGCATTTCCATGTCTTGCACAAATTAAGCCCTGCACAAACCTGTTTCAATAATAAAATCTATAACTCTGCATTTCAGATTCATTAAAATCACACTTTTTTCAACAAAATGCCGCCGCTTCAAAAAATTGAAATATTGCACTTGATTCGTTAAGTTGTTGAGTGGAGTATGTTAAATAATTTTAAAATGCTATGAAATAGTAGAAACAAGAGCTGTCACTAATGGTGACAAATGCCCCCGCAGCGCCTTGATATTTGACCTGGTGACCTTGACTTTTGACCTGGTGACCCCAAATTCAGTAGGGGTCGTGTACTCAATAAGTACTATCAGCATGTGACGTTTGAAGGTCCTGGGTGCAGTGGTTTCGCGAGTAAAGTGCCTTCATGCAAAAAGTTAACGTTGTGACGAACGAACGAACTAACGAACGGACGGACAGTTGAAAGCTAATATGCCTCCCTTCGAGGGCATAAAAAACAACATCAATTACCTTCCGGCACATGGTCACGGTCATTCAGGGTGTGATAATAAACATCGTATATTATTGCCCCTACCAGTTTATGAGACAAATGGACAATACAACGGTGGCTCTAGCGGAATACCATAGAGACGTTGCATAAAAGTTTAATCTAGCCAGTATCACTTCTACAATCATGTCGGCATAACAATTTCCAGTCATTATGTTTGCTATATTATCATGATGTGGCGCTCATATATATTTGATATCCGATCCAGACAGTATTTGCTCATGTTTAACATACATTAAGCATACAAAAATCCTAATATTATAGTTCATTTATGCATATACTGCAGGCCTTATCGTAATTATGAGTGAATGTACATGAGGAATTTTAAGTCATTATTGTAATTTGCTATGTTTGTAAAGTGTTCTAATTTTATGCCGAGTGGATCACATCAAATGTCGTAAATTAGCTCTTTCACAAGGTAAATATAGCAAAAATAGCCATAAAAGCATATAAAATGCAAAATATACCAAAATTCAAACGCAAACAGTGATAATGCAACTCAAACAATTTAAAAACTAAATACACCCATATGAAAAAAGGAGTTCTATGAAGTAACATTATCGGTATACTTTTGGGATTGTTTAAGATAAATCATTAGAAAAAAAAACAACTGAAATTTGAGATATATTATTACTACTGGTGTTTATTAATCTAACACATTAGAACATTTTTGCTACACATTTCCTGTACCAAGTAAAGTGAAACTCGCCCTTATGTTACGGTGTTCCGTTTGGACAATCGTGACTTTTTATTTAATACTAAACCGCGATGCACGATGGTACGATGACGAAAACGCGATGAAGCGATGGCATGATGATGAACAACGATGGTACGATGGTGAAAACGCGATGGAACTAAGATGAAATCGCGATGGTACGATGGTAAAATGTCGATGTAATATCGTGTTTTCATCATCGTACCATCGCGTTTTCACCATCGCACCATCGTGCCATCGCGTTTTCATCATCGTACCATCGTGCCATCGCGTTTTCAGCATCGTACCATCACGTTTTCACAATCGTGCCATTGCGTTATCATCATCGTACCATCGTGGTTTCACCATCGTACCATCGCGTTTTCACCATCGTACCATCGGGTTTTCATCATCGTGCCATCGCGTTATCATCATCGTACCATCGTGGTTTCACCATCGTACCATCGCGTTTTCACCATTGTACCTTCGCCTTCCGGTTAGAAATGCGTAGTCCAATACACTTGTATTTTTGTCAGCAATAGATGAATGTATCTCAATGTATTTTGTGAAAAGAAATTTACCATTTAGATTCTGCTGTTTTGCAAAATGTTTTACAAAATGTTCAGTGCTCAGTTCATTAAAACTGTAAAATCTTCAAGGACACGTACTTTGTATTTTATGTATGCATAAAAGTAAATAAAAAGCTGGGTGTAATAGTCACGTGGTATTATTCAAACTCAGCTTATTCTTGTTAGGATGTAGAAGGTACATAGTGCAATGTGAAAATGAGATTGTATCAAGCCTGAATTTTACTGACACATATACTGTACCACTGCGCATGACCACCGGAAGGCGATGGTACGATGGTGAAAATGCGTGGTACGATGGTGATAACGCGATGGTACGATGGTGAAAATGCGATGGTACAATGATGAAAACGCGTTGACACGATGGTGAAAACGCGATGGTACGATGATGAAAACGTGATGGTACGATGTTACGATGGTGAAAACGCGATGGTACGATGATGAAAACGCGATATTACATCGACATTTCACCATCGTACTATCGCACCATCGCGATTTCATCATCGTGCCATCGCGTTTTCACCATCGTTCCATCGTTGTTTCATCATCGTGCCATCGCGTTTTCGTCATTGTACCATCATGCATCGCGGTTTAGTATTAAATAAAAAGTCACGATTGTCCAAACGGAACACCGTATCATGTACATGACTACTACGACAAGGTGTATCAAAACCAGACTATTACTGAGATGTTATTTGCAAATATCGTTATAGTCCGAGTCATGGCATTTAAGTAAAATAGTATACTAAATTGATTATTAAAAGAAGTTACTTGTATGTTTTGAGACACGCCGTATGTCTGGTGTCTGGATTAATATGTTTATATACTAAATTAAATACATTTAATGCACTTTAAGAAGCAGTCGTGTTCAGTTATGTCAGTTGTATTTTCGTATTTATATATAAATGCACTCGCATACACATAACATTCTTTTTTTATTTTCGAAGACACAGTACAAAAGACAATTAAATCAATTAAATATATATATATATATATATATATATATATATATATATATATATATATATATATATATATATATATAAAAACGCCAATAGCTATCGATCCAAAATACTGGTTATTATAACAAACAGATTTGTACAGTTGTTATGTGATATTGGCATTCCTTTCGCAATGTATATATCCAATAATCGATCTATTTAAAGCTTAAATGATTTAAGATATTTTTAAACGGTAAAACAATTGTTGAACTAGCGGACCAAAACGTTAATAAGGTCATATAAACAAACGAGAAAGTGGTCTGATGTGTCTGACGAAACACACAAAAAATTTAGCCATGAGTAAGACGTTACAATTATTGCTAGAGTTGGAATATTAATCAGTTTGTGAAAGTGGCTAATGTAATAGTTCAAAGCACGTCATTGTGGAATTATCAGTATGACAATGACACTGGTAGCCTCGGAAATAGGTCGATAATAACTTGTCATTTAGTAAAACGTGGCATTTGAGAACACGGGTATAAATATCATCATGTTAACTGCTCAACGACCATGTTAACTGCTCAACAACGACCATGTTAACTGCTCAACGACCATGTTTCCCCTAAATCAGTTATATTTTTGTGCTTAATATAGGCATTAATCAATATCGGGTATTTCCAACTTTATGATAAAGTCAACATATCTAAAAAAGTGTATACGTTAGACATTTTTTTCACAGACAGTGATTTGAACTGTGAAAAAAAATAGAATAATGAAGGTAGTAGGAAAAGTAATTCGTTATTTACAGGTTCGATCACAGAAAACGTTTGAATATATTGAGGACAAAGCACTACGAATTGGAAAAACGTTGGATGAGCATATGGATAGTGCTTCACCTGGAGAAACAATTGTTTGTAAGGTCTTGCTAAGGCTGCCATTGATTTGTATAATTCAGCAATGGCTGCTTCTCAGTCCATATTCAAATTACTGGGTTCTTGAAATATTTCTCTTCATCGTGCGATATGGAGGTAAGTGTAATATTGTTCATCAAGTAAAATTGTTTTCAAGGGCCTAGTATATATATGTAAATTAATAGAGACAAAGAGGCTGTATAACATTTAAGCCTATAGTTCAGACATAAGAGTAGCCTGGCTACCGAGTAGAAGAAACAATGTTGTTTTTTTTCGCTGAGTTTTTTTTTGCAGTCAGACACTTAAAACTTGCAGGTACTAATACAGATTAAACATGAACGCGATATTTACCCTATCTACAGTATAATTAATAACATGCATATTGAGTTTATCAAAGATGAGCTTGATAATGACATTCGCAGAATCCGTATCTGACATTTTTTTCTAATCTGAAGTTTGAAACAATATTTATTGTAATGAACATTTGTATTTTTTTTTATAGTTGCTTTACTATTGGTTGGAGCTTGCACACTGAACAGCGGCGTTATTCTACAATTCTACACAATTTCAACAATGGATATTGCTGTCATGTGGTTGAAAAGAACGGATTATTGGACCCACCGAAACATGGCTTATAGTGTTTTACATGACAAGAACATTCTAGTTTGGTCTAATGTCACAGAACATTGGAGGGTACTTGTGCTATGTTCAAGCCTGCTGCAAGTTGTCTATCTTTGCTACAGACCTGGAACGTTAATACACAGAGAGAAATTGCGTGCAACCACTGGGAATTATATTACGCTTTTCGCAACGATGGTTCCCAATATCCTAAGTACTTTTGGTTTTATTCCTTTCTTCATGTCGAAACTCTCGTACTGGGTAGAAAGTACATTATTATTTATAATATGTATGTCTGAAATGCGTTCATTAAGGAATCTAGACTTAGATGTTGATAGAAAGAAATTAAAGATGCTGACGGATGATAGGATGTTGAGACGTAAATACAGCGCCAGAATCAAAGATTTACAACAACGTATAAATAACAGGCGTGGGATTGGTTATTACGCGAACAATTATCTAGGCCAATGGATCGCGAAATATGCAGTCCTGGCGTTTGGAGCTATAGTTTCATTATGGACCCGAAGAAAAATGACTTCGAGTGTAATTCTCAACACTCTCCTCGATGTATCCACTATGTTGTGCGCTACAGTGGTGTCCGCCATTCGTTCTTTACTACCGAAATTCATTGAGCAAATTTTCTAAAATTAATAATAGATAATAGCTATGTAAGCGTGAAGGGTAGAATAATAACAGCAGTTCAGCTGCTATTATTGTTGAGTTATAATAGCAGTAATAACATTATTGCTCCTATTACTGCAGTAACAACAGTATTACTGTTATAACAACTAACAACAAACACTAATTAACAGAATCCTTAATACTACTGGAGTTCGCAACGTTTTTTTTTATTTTGTTGGGTTTAACGTCGCACCGACACAATTTTAGGTCATATAGCGACTTTCCAGCTTTGATGGTGAAGGAAGACCACAGGTGCCCCTCCGTGCATTATTTCATCACGAGCGGGCACCTGGGTAGAACCACCGACATTCCGTAAACCAGCTGGATGACTTCCTCACATGAAGAATTCAACGCCCCGAGTGAGGCTCGAACCCACATCGATGAGGGGCAAGTGATTTGAAGTCAGCGACCTTAACCACCCGGCCACGGAGGCCCCAAAGTAATCGCAACGTTAAGGAGGGCTTCAAGGATGCATTGTACCGTATATAGCTGGGTTGTTTATTTCAGAAATAATGTATAGCATAAAAATGTTGTAACATGTTGAAACAACACGAAGGGTGTATTTCACAAGAGCATAGCCCGAATGAATTATATATACAGCGTGTATTCGACTCGTTTTGTTGGGATATACTAAACTTGGTTCTGCTATATACTATTTCGATTCTAATATGTCTTTTATGTAAACACGCAGATTGAATTGGGAAGCACTATTTCATGCCGTTTGTACGGTGCCAAATGTAGTAGGTCGACGTGTCGTCAACGTGTAACTGTTAACAATGTTTATATACGGGAAGTAAGACGGCCCGCAAAATAACTTAGGAGTGCGTAGATGTGTATTTATTCTCGGACATTCTTTCATTTGACGGATGACCTTACATTTTGAGAAACTTTGAAAAATCAAACAACACCAAACCTTACAAAGAAGGGTAGTCTCACATGAAAATTGAACAAAATGTATAACACGTATATTACTTTACAAAACAAGTGTTAGTTTACTTGAAAATACATTGATTCTGCATAAAGGGGCCACACTTTCGGACAGATTAAGGCCTTTAAAAATCTCACCATTTTCAAAGAACTGTGACTTATCTTCGTTTTGATGCATTTGCAATAATTAATGCTGAATTTCACATCACTAGAGGGAACGAAGTTTTAAGCAAGTGCTTACTTTTGTTTCTTTACAAATGGCATTTATTTTTAAAGGCAGACAACGTTTCGAGAATATTTTTAATATCCACCGTAAAAGGCCTACGGTAGAACATGAACGTTAGTAAAGATGTTGCTTGTTTATCAAATATTATTTGTGTTGGTGATGTACTCCTAAACCTGAAATGAATAATGTAAGCATAGGTGAGACGTGATGTTGGTGCTGTATGCTCATCTGTAACGACCGAAATGATGTTAATATTGCAAATAGTTAAAAAGTTACTTATATTGCATTTGTTGTCATACTATATCAGCAAATGGCAGTCGCGAAATTACTTGAACCAGTTTTTACTAATAACTAGAGATTATTCGAGTACACTCAATCTGATTTTAAATCAAATCTGAAAAAGTGCATGCACACATATGAAACCAGCTGAAGAGGAAACAAGTCTTGCTAGGATGGCCACCACCTCAGCGTGGTGGGCGCCCATCCTCCCTAGAACGGACACCAGGCCCCGTGTTCACAAAACATTTTTCGGTCTCAACTGAGTTTGAGTTTGAAATTTTAATATCAATTCTACTAAAACTTCAAGACTTAATTCCAACTGAAACTGACCATCACTACTGAAAAGTCATTTGAAAATTATTATTAACTTGAAATTTAGTTTTGAACATGCTATTTCGATATAAATGACAAATAAAGTTTCATTATCAAACTCAGCTGAGACTGAAAACGTTTTGTGAACACGGGGCCAGTGGTTGCACATCAGTTTCTTCTACAGTTACGGGACAAGACACCGCAACGAAAACTCGCAATTATCCGTTCAGGGTCAACTTTGACGCATGCCCATTCGGTTGGTTCATTGCCGTACATATTTTTATTCTTTGTAGCACTCCTTTGTTCAGTTATTATGATAAAAGACTACTTGAATATTAATTAATGTAAAATTCATCTGTAACTTATATTGATTTATTGACCGGGCCACAATACGAAAAAACTATTCTATGTCACTTTACAAATTGGAATGTAGGGAAAAGATAATCAGGGGATGCAATTACGAGAAATTCTGTCTGATTCAACTCCCTTGTCAAAGTCATCATCATTGTATTTTGTATTTACTGCTTTAACTACTGATAGTTGCTGCAGTTAACTGCTGTGACTGCAACTGCTACAACTGGTAACTGCTTACTTCCCACCGATACAGTACACTTCGATTTAATGCTCGGATTGAAACAATGTTACCAGTACGTCTTGAATTCGATGTATAATCGCTATACACAGTGTGGCAACGTTAAATGTCGCAACGCCGCTAAATGTCGCAACCACCGTTAAATGTCGCAAGGTTGACGTTAAATGTCGCAACCGCGGCTAAATGTCGCAAAATCGTCTGCCGCTAAATGTCGCACCTTTAACGTTAAATGTCGCAAATATTTGCCCACCGTTATATGTCGCAACACCAACGCTAAATGTCGCACTTCCTATTTGACACTATGACTACCAATTCCTTGTGTATATTTACTTTTTTGAGGGAAGAAAAATTAACAGGTTTATGTTATACAAATAATTATCTTAATGATAAGTGCTGTTACGTATGGCAACAAGAGGGCCATGTCGGCCCTAGATCGCTCACCTGAGTTCCACACCTTGCTTGAGCAGTCACGCAAGTAAAATATTTGTGAAATTATTTTGTATTAGGGCCAGTGTTTTAGGACAGAAATATTCTGAGGTTTCTTCTAACTAAATACGATTTGGAAATGGTGCTGTATGTTTGTGGGGGTTGGGTATGGGTGGGGAACGGGGTGAATAACGACAAAGAAATCTAAGACACAAACACACAGCACCAATAAAATTAATAGAAATTATAAATATTTACATTTTTAAAGTTGGAGAGAGGGGAGGGGGTGGGGTGGGGGGGGGGGGGGGGGGGGGGGTATGTGTAGGTAGGCGGAAAAGTAGGATAGTGGGGGATGAGTCTAAACCAAACAATTTTAAGAGACTAAAAGTAAAATAATATCGAAATTCCCGCTTTACCTGAAAGAATGTACAGAGGGCCACATAGGATCGTTCTCTGCCATTGAAGCTTGATAGTCGCCTTATGACTTTAAACGTAAACCTCCAAACAAAGAAATAGAACCCAAGGCTGATTAATAGAAAATCTTCGTTTTCTACAGCTGGTACAAAACACAGTTACACTGTTTAGGTTAACTGGGTACGGGTTACTGAAATTAAAAAGATTGGGCTGAGCTGGGCTGGGCTGGTTTAGCCTAAATATATGACAGAAGCTATTCGCTTTATATACGTCCGAAGGTTCGTATGTTGGTATGACCCCAATGTACGTCTGTCTTTCCGTCCGTCCGCAAGCAATTTCGTGTCCGCTCTTTAACTGTTGAACCCCTTAAAGGACTTCAATGAAACTTGACATAAATGTTCATCGCACCGAGACCATGTGCAGAACGCATGTTTTGGACAACTTGCCTAAAGGCCAAGTTCACAGTTAGGGGTTAAAGGTCATATGACTTTGTCTTGTATCCGCTCTGTTACTCTGAACTTCTCGAAATGTTTTTAGAAACTTGGCACAAATGTTCAACATATCGAGAATGCGTGCAGCGCGCCTGTTTCCGATGGCTCGCTTCAAAACTATTGTCACACTTAGGGGTCAAAGGTCATGCCTTCGTGCGTATATCGTTTCGCATTGCGGTGCTCTTGTTATATTTGGTATCGTGAAGGTAAGTTGTTTGCAACTATCTAAATCATATGTTATATTTTAGTAATATAGTAAATTATGGTGATACGCTTTTATCAAAACTTTTGAAGAATTTTTACTATATAACTATTTTGAATCGTACGTCAAGTGCTGGTATATGAGTTCCGTAAATTAACACAATTTAAACAACATCAGAAAATCCAACAGTTTTTAATTTCTTGATACACTTTGACGTTAAATGGAAGCAAGAAGCTTTTACCCTATTACATATATATAAATGTACTATTGTATTGTTTGTAAAGTCAAGAAACACCTACATATATGTTAATAAGTTATCATGTTTTGGAAAATATAATTTATTTGCATCTAAAGTAAAAGAAATTGAAAAGTTTAGTGATTTTCATTATATTTTCAATATAAGCGATGGTGATACTTTTAAAACAAAATTGGAAGCAAGAAGATGTTCAGTTAGAATAAATATTTTCACATGAAATTAAAGAGGAGAAATTGGTGTATACTGTCACATGTGTTAAAATATTCACAAACTAAAATACATATCTGAAATTAATCATTGAAAATAAATGTCCTATATAATCTATTGCTCAAAGTGATATCAGCAGGGAAACCAATATTGAGTATCGGATAAATTTCAAGGGGGACAACCTACTATGCCAGTCAAATATGGGGATGCGTATCGTAATGTATCTTGCGAATCGTGTTGTGTGTCGACTGTCTGCTCTCCTAGGGCGACGCACGAAATGCGATACGACGCACGACAATAAGAAAAAAGCACACCATGACAAGCGCACCAGAGCTGTTTTTAGTCACAGTCTTCGTGTCGTGTAGTTGAACATCCTGTTGTGTAACAGGCCCGGATCGTGGTCCGAGCCGACCCCCTCACCCCACCCCCCGACCCGCACCCTTGTTGGGTTAGAAGTGACTTATACTCATCAAAGTTGCAAACAACTATTTTGGAAATAATATTTTTTCAAACTGCGGACCCAAAACGCCCCAGAGGCGGACATTTTTTACTTATATTTCAAAATTCCCCAGGGGGAAGAACCCTTGACCCCTTAAAATGAGGAAAGTACCCCTCCCCTACCTTAAGATTAAGACCAAAAAAAAAATGCACCAGAGGCAACCTTTTTATATCTGTTTTTCAAACTTTCCCGGGGAGAGCCCCTGAGCCCTCGAAAATGACATCGAAATTTAGAACAAAAAATGCAATAAAATTCCAGCATTCCATACCTGTATTTCAAAATTGTCATGGGGAAAAGACCCTAACCACCTAAAATAAGGGGAGTGCCCCTCTAGTACGTACCTTAAAAAAAAAGCACCACAGGCCAACATTTCATACCTGTACATAAACAACTTTCCAACAAATACAGACAGAGGAACCCCGTACCTACAGAACGTTGCCGCTGACGCTTTTGTTTTAAACTGGTGCCCCCACCCTCCATCAACAATTTCTGGCCACGGGTCTGTTGTGTAACGAAATTCAGGTCGATACAACGCGCGACAATACGGAGCGCGAGCTTAATGTCTCTTGAGCTAAGCAGGACTCCATAGAACTACATAGTTCAGACCTGAAATAAATCTAGTACTGTGACGAGTACTACATTAGTGCTCAAACCTTAAGATATAAAATATTTAACGTATGTATGGTGCGGGACCACTGAAAAGTAAACGTGCAGATTAGAGTGAAAGGTCATTTCAGCCCTTCCCAGATGAACACATTGCATACTGATGCATGCAAACATGCATTACCCAATGTTATCTCTATTTAACTTAGTACCTTATTTTGATGTGCGACATTTAGCGTTGGTGTTGCGACATATAACGGTGGGCAAATTTTTGCGACATTTAACGTTAAAGGTGCGACATTTAGCGGCAGATGATTTTGCGACATTTAGCGGTGGTTGCGACATTTAACGTCAACCTTGCGGTATATAACGGTGGTTGCGACATTTAGCGGCGTTGCGACATTTAACGTTGCCACACACAGCACTTATTGCCTCTTTTGCTTTAAATGTACTGTTTTCATGCCTTATTGATTTCAACCTCTCTGGAATCAGGTCAATGCTCGGATTCTGCAGAGCATTAATTTAATGCTCCAGTTGGATATGCCTGGATACAGAGATGTCAAAGGTGGTATTGTATGTCACGGGTACTTGCAACAAAACGAAAAAATGTTACATATCTTTCCTCTGATTGTGAACGTATTTTCGACTTGTATATTACAACTCCTCCTAAAGTCGCGCAATATTTCCTCTGCAGAACTCGTGCATATTTAAGAAATAATAAATATGTGCCTATATTTTATCAGTTAATAAAATATGGGCAGGAGTTCGGATGCGTAATAATTAAATCACGAGTGCGTAGCACGAGTGATTTAATATTCGCATCCGAACGACTGCCCATATTTTATTAACTGATAAGATTATTGGAACATATTTATTATTTCGATTCTAACCACGTAAATTCTTCGCATTTTACAGCACTACATTTTAGCGCGATTGTCATTCGGCTGGCCATATGCTATTATAAAAACCTCCCCACGAATGGAAAGCGTTGCATCAAACGGAATTTTCCGATATTCAGTAAATTTTAATTAAAGTATTAAGTAGTTATTGCCGTGAAAATGTTATTTTCAATAACATCAAAGGTCGGATATAGAAATCAGAGGTAAATACTTAATTCAAGGTTTATATATGCAGTTTCTAAAAATAGTACACGTCACCTACATGATGGTGTGGCGAGATACCTATGTTGATTTGATTTAGTAGTCACATACCTTAAGATTCGTACCTAAAATATTCGTACCACGTTTTCGACCCACCGATGAGCCGTCATAATTCAGTAGACTTAATTAAGTAAACATTAATCTTTCATGAATACATAGAAGAGAGAAAGTTCTATCTACTACTACGATAAAACCAATATATTAAGGCGTTAATAATGGAAAATATACAAAGATTAGTCAAATTACGCACTTAGATGATCATTGTACTAAGGAGCTTGATTTTGTCATTATCATTGAGCGCTCATTAATTACAGTTGGGAAAAAGGTTATAAATACCAGGGCAGCATCACGAAGTGATGAGAATCTGCCAAGCTACCGACCGAATAACATCGCAGAAAAATAAATAATATAATAAATTGCCAAATACTATCGGGTTCTTGACCTCCTATCATAGTCTGGGTTCTTACTCAGAACATTGCGTTCCGTTTAAGTTCCACGACGATAGGAACTCGACATCTGGTGGTATTTCGGTAAAATCTTAATGTATGGTATTCACCTCAGGCATAGTTTGTTGTGAATCGCCATACTACAAGAGATCCCATCCACTAATTTTGAGTGCTCGTCATCAGTTAAATTGAGATAGATTGATTAGCATTAATTATTTTATATTTCACCAATCATTTTAAGAATCATTTGTTTTCCAATCATTCGGCAAGGAAGCCCATAGGAAAATTATATTATATTTAATATACTGAGCTAGACCGTGCACGCTACAAAATTTGGCGCCCAACGTGGGACCATTCATAGCTTCATATAGGCTATCTTATCCACGCTAAAAGATGGCTGAGCACACTTTTGGGTTGCCTCATCACGACGAAACCATGGTTGAAGAGGTTGAGAGGTTGAGAAGACAAAATAGGATTTTGATACTTGAACGAGAGATTTCAAAGTTACAACAAGAAATAGATAAGACCTTGAGTGATATTGGTACCTCAACCCCAATACAGAGTGATAAAAAGTATGTCTTTGAAATGATACCACCAGGTAGACCTGATGAAGGGTTATCTACAATACATAAAGGACCCTTAAAACCTAGACGTCTGTTACCAGAAACACCTACATCAGAAGGTAAAGAAGAGTCATTAAAATCAGATAGATTTGTGACGGAGCGCATAAAAAAGGTTGCCCATCCACCAAAAATCGAGGATAAGCAAACCTTAGATTCAAGTGATGGAACAAAAATATCAAGCTCCAGTAAGACGACTTTGGTGAAACCAGCCACATACGACGGGACAAGTGCATGGACAGATTATAAGGCACACTTTGATGCATGTGCTACTTTAAATGGCTGGGATGATAACAAGAAAGGCTTATATCTATCCGTATCGCTACGCGGACAAGCCCAGGGAGTTTTTGGCAACCTTAATTCAAAGACCACCGATTATCATGAATTAAAAAGAGCTTTAGAAGATAGGTTTTCACCGAGAAATCAAACTGAGTTGTATAGGGTTCAGTTGAGAGACAGACAACAGAAAGCTACAGAGTCTATGGCCGAACTGGGACAGGATATCCGACGTCTAGCTAACTTGGCATATCCTAATGCCCCAACCGACGTTCGTGAGACCCTGGCTAAGGAACAATTCATCGACGCTCTTGTGAGTTCAGAAATGCGTCTCAAGATTAAACAGGCCAGGCCTACGGATCTAAACGATGCCGTCAGACATGCGGTGGAGCTGGAGGCATTCTATCGTGCAGAAAAGAAGCAACAAGGAATTCTTAGAACTGCAGTAAATGAGGGACAGTCAAAAGATATTGAAAATCTAAAACAGGTAGTTTCAAATCTGAAAGATAGTGTAGATAGTCTGAAACGTCAAGGACAATATAATAAGCCTGAAAATAGGCCTATGCATAGACCTTATGGTTATGATCGACGAAATGCTCAACGAGGACAATACCGACATCCACCTCCTCGGCCATACAGATATGATGATAGATCAAGAAGATACTATCCTTCGAATCCAACAGTTAGAAACCCTCCTCCAAAGGATATGAGACATGACCCATATAATCAATCTAAGTCAGGCATCTCAGAAACAAGATCTGAGACAGACAAAAAGAAGGATAAGAATACCGAACACAGTTGTAAGAGGACGAGCGTGCGATCATCTGGTTTATACGTAACAGCTAGCATTAATGGGATGTCAGTTGATTGTCTGATCGATACAGGGGCCACGTTGACAATCATTTCTGAGAAGTTGTGGAGTGTCATTGATCAACAATGTCCAGTTCAACCATTTGACTCCCGGATTGTATCCGCCAGTGGAAACTACTTGAATATCAAAGGAAAAACGGAGATTTCCATTTTGTTTGGTGATAAATATTGCAAAGTTGATGTTATCATTGCAGAAATCGACATAGATATAGTACTTGGCCTCGATTTCATGCAGAATCACGATGTAAGCATAGACGTTGTTAGCAATACCATGAAACTTCATGATCAAACATTTAACATATTCTGTTCTGGCAAGATAGGATGTTTTAGGATAGTCTTATCAGAACAAGTTGTGATACCTGCTGAAACTGAGATGATAACCAAAGGGATGGTGACTGAATTAGGTATTAAAAGGATAGGATGGGGTCTTATTGAAGCCAGTGATACATTCATGGAGCTAGGACAGGGGATGGTCGCAAGAACTCTAGTTCGAGCAGATAAAATTGTTCCTGTAAGAATTGCTAATTTTTCGAAGCAGCCACAAACCTTCTATCCTGGGACTAATGTCGCAACTATATGCAAAATTGATAGGGTAGAAGGAGAAGGGACACACAAAAATAAAAACAACATTCTTCCTGAGCACCTTCAAAATCTATATGAACGTTCAACTTCTGGGATGGCCACCGAAAATAAACAAAAGGTCAAGGAACTTTTAACAAGGTATTCACATATCTTTTCGAAATCTGACAGTGATTTAGGTAGGACAGGAATTATAAAACATCACATCCCAACAGCCAATGCCCAGCCCATCAAACAACCAATTCGGAGGATACCAGTACATTTGCAGGATGAGGTTGAAAAACAAATTGACCAAATGCTAAAAGATGATGTGATACAACCTTCAACTAGTCCATGGGCCAGTGGGATAGTTCTTGTAAAGAAGAAGGACGGATCTAGAAGGTTTTGTATTGATTATCGTCGTTTAAATGAAGCCACGATCAAGGATGCGTATCCACTCCCTAGAATTGATGAGTCCCTTGATCAGCTTGCTGGATCCTCGTGGTTTTCGTGCCTAGATCTAGCTTCTGGATACTGGCAAGTGGAGATGGCGGATGAAGATAAACACAAGACGGCGTTTGCATCAAGACAGGGTCTTTTCGAGTTTAACAAGATGCCTTTTGGTCTCTGCAACTCGCCTGCCACCTTTGAGCGTTTGATGGAATATGTGTTGGCTGGTCTTCATTGGAAAATATGCCTCGTTTACCTGGATGACATTATTGTAGTTGGTAAAACCTTTCAAGATATGATCAAAAATTTACAGCAAGTTTTTGAAAGGTTTGAAGAAGCTGGACTTAAAATGAAACCCAAGAAATGTCATCTGTTTAAAAAGGAAGTCGAGTTTTTAGGACACATAATTAATGAAAATGGGGTAGGAACAGACCCAAAGAAAATCGAATGCGTCAAACAGTGGCCAACACCTCACAATGTTACAGAAGTACGCTCGTTTCTTGGACTTTGTGGATACTATCGGAAATTCATCTTGGATACTCACAGATAGCTAGACCTCTTGTAAGATTGACAGAGAAAAAATACTCGTTTTTCTTGGGATACAGATTGCGAAGAAAGTTTCAAAACTCTAAAAAATAAGTTGATCACAGCTCCGATATTGGCGCATCCAGACTTCTCTTTGCCATTCATCTTAGACACGGATGCTTGTGATTATTCTATCGGAGCAGTGCTTTCACAGAAAATTGATGGACAGGAAAGAGTCATAGCCTATGCTAGTAGAACACTTAACAAGTCGGAACGAAAATATTGTGTGACCAGGAAAGAGATGTTAGCTGTAGTATATTTTATCAAATATTTCCGCCACTACCTTTATGGTCGTGAATTTCTGGTCAGAACAGATCACGGATCGTTACGATGGCTGATGAATTTCAAGAATCCCGAGGGTCAGGTAGCTCGCTGGATGGAGATTTTGTCATCATATCAAATGAAGGTAGAACATAGACCTGGAAGACTGCATGGAAACGCAGATGGCGTTAGTAGGATACCATGTCGGCAGTGTGGTTTAACTGATCCAGAGAAAATGCAAATTTCAAATACAGTTCCTATCACTGTAAATCAGGTGGCTTTCATTGGCAAGATAAACCAAAACGAAGATACACTAGAAACATTACAGAAACAGGATAAAGACTTAAGTACAGTTATTGAATGGGTCTCTTCAAAGAAAAAGCCTCTTTTCAAGGAAATCGGAGCAGAGGGATACACTGTAAAATCCTTGTGGAATCAGTTTGACAGACTGGAAATGAAAGATGGTCTTTTGGTGAGACATATGGAAGATACAGAAACTAAACAATCAAGATACCAGTCATTAGTGCCAAGATGTCACAGAAGAAAAGTGCTCACCTGTGCACATGACATAAGGTCGGCCGGACATTTAGGGATCAGAAAAACTCTTTCAAAGATCAGACAGAACTTTTATTGGCCTGGCATGCAAAATGATGTTCGGTTGTATGTTGCAGGATGTGAGATATGCATGAAACGCAAGGGACCTAATAAAACCAAGCAAGCCCCAATGCAGGTTGTAAGGAGTGGCTATCCTATGGAGAGGATAGCTATTGATATTCTTGGAGAGTTGCCCGAGACAGAACAAGGAAATCGTTATATTTTAGTGATAGCTGACTACTTCACTAAATGGACAGAATGCTTTCCAATGCGAAACATGGAAGCTGCTACGGTTGCCAGAATTTTAGTAGAAGAAGTTATAGCTAGGTTCGGAATACCTTCACAGATACACTCAGATCAAGGCAGACAGTTTGAGGGAAAGTTATTTAAGGAGATGTGTGAGGTATTAGGTATAGTAAAGACAAGAACAACGCCATATCATCCTCAGTCAGATGGCATGGTAGAGAGGTTTAATAGAACACTAACGACGATGTTAAGTGCATTTGTAAATGAAAATCATCGAAATTGGGATGAGCAAATACCATATGTCATGATGGCGTATAGAAGTGCTGAACACGAAACAACTGGGATGAGTCCAAATATGCTTATGCTTGGTCGTGAAGTATCTACACCACTAGATTTGATATTTGAAATGCCATCAGGTATCAAACCAATACCAGATCATGAATGGGTCTGGGAGTTGCGCGAAAGGTTAGAAATTGCTCATAACATTGTAAGGCAGAACACCGAAAAAGCAATAAATAGGCAGAAGCAATTGCATGACAAACGAAATTCTTTCGAACAGTTTCAGATAGGGGATAAGGTATATGTATATTTCCCAGTAAAGAAGGTTGGAACTTCATCAAAGTTCACATCCTTCTGGCGAGGTCCTTATACAGTGCTTGGGAAGTTATCCCAAGTTCTGTATAATATTGACTGCGGACGAAATCGGGCTCCACAAGTCATTCATTGTGATAGAGTTAGAAAATGTAAGAACCAAATCTTACTTGATGAAACAGAGATAAATTTTGATAAAGATAGTGATGATGAAAGTAGTACTGGCAGAAACTCAGATGTAGATTTACCTGGTACAGATAATATTGATAAAGATGACGATTTGACAGACATCCAGAGTAACACTAGAACTCGTAGGAAACCGGTTTGGGCTAAAGACTATGTCTTTTCTCATTTAAAGTCCAAGATGCCAAAGATAAAGACTACAGTTTGTATAAATCCACTCTTGCCCATATGTCCTGTATGTAAGACAAGCATACAGAAAAATGAGAAGATTGAAGCTCATGTTGAAAAATGTAATAGAAGGGACGAACTAGAAAGGACATGTAAAGTCTGTGACAAAGTTATGATGAAGTATGCGTATCTTAAGAAACATATGAAGTTTGTACACAAAGTAGATGGATCCGGATATATAGAGAAGATGCATAGTGACAAAGAGGACTGGGATAAGAACCCAGATATAGAATTGAATTTTAAGGACAGTGAAAGTGAGAATGAAGAAAAATGTGATGCAAATTATAATACCGAGAACGGAAGCAAATGTTATACGGTGAGTGCTCCCGATGATACGGAGAAAGCAGATAATGGGAAATCAGTGGATGATAATACAGATAATGAAGATGAAAATTCAGGACAAAGGGAGGTTGAAGTTAGTATCTGTCGAAGTGATGAAGGAAGTAAGAAGAGACAGAAGATTGTTATAATTGAAGAAGGAGAAGTTAATTACGAATCAAACCTTCTATGCCCAGCAAAGCGATCATTAGCTGGTGTGGATCTTAATCTAGGAGATTATGTTGACGAGGGCCATGTAAGGCCTTCAGATATAAATATTGTTATCAATCAGAATGGTGAGATGACCATAAAAATGCTGGTAGAGAAGTAATTTGTAGTAAAAAAAAAAGTATTTGAAGAAAGTCTTAAAAATAGATATATGAAATGGCTTTGTTAGCCAGGTTTGACTTATAAGAAATGTTACAATGATAATACAAAAATGAACTTTTCTGAATACAGTTACTATAAATGCTTCAGTTTATGTTTGTGTTCCAGGTTGAAACATTAAAATAATGGTCTCATATTTATAGTGGTGTACTTTGTTCTATAAATGTTAATCAAGTTTAGTTTGACGATTGTTATATTTGTATATATCATGCGGGACGCATGAATTCGGAGGAGGGAGTAATGTGGCGAGATACCTATGTTGATTTGATTTAGTAGTCACATACCTTAAGATTCGTACCTAAAATATTCGTACCACGTTTTCGACCCACCGATGAGCCGTCATAATTCAGTAGACTTAATTAAGTAAACATTAATCTTTCATGAATACATAGAAGAGAGAAAGTTCTATCTACTACTACGATAAAACCAATATATTAAGGCGTTAATAATGGAAAATATACAAAGATTAGTCAAATTACGCACTTAGATGATCATTGTACTAAGGAGCTTGATTTTGTCATTATCATTGAGCGCTCATTAATTACAGTTGGGAAAAAGGTTATAAATACCAGGGCAGCATCACGAAGTGATGAGAATCTGCCAAGCTACCGACCGAATAACATCGCAGAAAAATAAATAATATAATAAATTGCCAAATACTATCGGGTTCTTGACCTCCTATCATAGTCTGGGTTCTTACTCAGAACATTGCGTTCCGTTTAAGTTCCACGACGATAGGAACTCGACATCTGGTGGTATTTCGGTAAAATCTTAATGTATGGTATTCACCTCAGGCATAGTTTGTTGTGAATCGCCATACTACAAGAGATCCCATCCACTAATTTTGAGTGCTCGTCATCAGTTAAATTGAGATAGATTGATTAGCATTAATTATTTTATATTTCACCAATCATTTTAAGAATCATTTGTTTTCCAATCATTCGGCAAGGAAGCCCATAGGAAAATTATATTATATTTAATATACTGAGCTAGACCGTGCACGCTACAATGGCACTGAAACATACACGCCAGAACATTGCGGCGGCATATAAACACGTAAAAACTTGAGTCTGGAAGATTGGAAAATTAATTATAATTTATTTACTGTCAAAATAGAATCTAGTTGACATTTGTGGTGCCTACAACGCAGAAATTGTAAACTACACACACGACCAGACATAGATGCACTGGTGTTGAAGTTGAAACTTACCGGGCTGAAACATATTCTTACGGTAAAATATAAACAAATAAATTCATCAGTTAGATATTGTTTGTTTCAGAAAATTTGATGTACTTTTTATTACTACTACATAACACTGAAAAAGTCGAGTATTTAGTCGGTATATAACGGAAGCAGAGTAGAATCTCAGTCGTGTTACAATCGTAGGGCGGAATGGAAGAGCTATATTTTATCGTAGATTCATGTATAGGCGATTTCGCTATATGTTTATATAGCAACTGCTGCGGATCGTGTTAGAATTTCCGATACAAACCTATGAATATATAACTTTAGATGAAATGTAAAAAATCGTAATTATTCAACTCAGACATGTACATTTAACTAGACCTTTTCGGCGTAAATGGAAATGTACCCGACTTCGAACATGTATACGTATTTTGATTAATTTCTAGGGGTTTTCTCAAAACACTGGACCCATTTTGAATAGCAATACTTTTTACGAATAATTCAGCCAGATTTCATTCAAAGTCAATACAAGAACGTACGTAATGAAAAGTATTGCACAAACCAACCGTGCGATAAGCAAGATCAGGTCTTACTCGGGTGGTAAAACTCTGCTGTACCATGCCTATATAGACTTGGTATCAATATTAAATAATGGTATGTTATCCGTTGTTGTCTACAGAAAAGAGGCATGTCCACTTGATTTTGATGATTAATATTAAGTTTCATTTGATTTTAATGAGAACATTAAAAGGTACTGAAAACGACAGTTATTTACGGTGAAGGCCCGACGGACGACGGATACCGTACACCTCACTGGTCTTCGACACCCGGGGAATAAAAACACTGCTGATGGTACTTCTGTTCAGATTCAATAATTAGGGGACGACCATTAGAAATTAAGAGGAGCTTGGGCTGGCAGATTTTGCTTAGACTCGTTTACCCTTTATTTGCGTACATAGATAACCTGGTGCGAAACATCCATTTACATAAATTTTACAATAATATTGCGAAAAGCAAGTTTGTGCAATTTGCCAACCATAATTTTAGTTCTTCTCTAAGCAGTATCATATACAAATAAACACGAATGAACATTTATAAATGGATAAAGGCATATGTGAAACAACAGGAATGCCCAATAAGACCTTATTACGGTGTAGCGGGTTAGCACAAAGGTAAATTTTGACATGCCATTTTTAAATTTAGTTTAAAAGGGCAACTTAATTACTACACGAGAAGCGATTATATATGTGGATATTCTTGCTGGAATAAAAGCAAAATCATAACAATACTGTCTTTCATACTTAATGTGTAGGATATGGAACAGAACAGAATACTTGTAGTTATTACGAGCGAAGCGAACGAATGTTTTGTTTAGTATTCTAGGATATTCTTTAATTACTCCCAGCCAGATTATACCATTTTATTGCAAACTGACCTTGGCTAGGAGGCAGTATTGTATCTTAAATACCGTTCATTGAGAGAATGGTGAGTAAAATGTCTTATGACATTTTAGAATATTTCTTGAAAAGTATTTTCTTTACAACTGAGAAAAGACTTCTAATTTAACATTAAGTGAAATGTTGCAACCGGAATACATAATCATTTATTTACTTTTTTTTTGACAGCATCGCCCCCGATTTTCTAGTTTTCATCGCTTTAATATAGATATGAATAGTTTGATGGCCCCGAGTTTCTTATGAAATATGGTTGTAATTCCAAATATATGTAAACATTTTACACTCGGCGACAGAACTATGGACCGAAAATTATAGGAGGTAAATATATTCATTCATCATTGTGGAACTATTATATTTGTTTAGAATATTTCAACATTCAAACTGACGATATGCAAGACCATTTCTTAGGGTGGTCAAACTCAGCTGTGCCATGATTATGATACTTGGTGTTAATATTAACCAATGGTAAGTTTTTCGTTGTTGTCTTGCCCCCCCCCCCCATCACTTTTGTTTTGAAGTACACAATATATGCACGTAGTCGAACATACGCCGAAAAGGTCTGATAGTATTCACATTTTGTTCAAATTGTTATATTTAAACATTTGCAAATACATCCATTTTATATTTCTCATTTGTATTCTGGCCTGCTCAACATGGCGTACAAACTTTTGATACATGTGGTAGGATATTGCATGTTCAAAATATTCATGCAGACTGTGATCGGTCTAGGGGCGATAAGCAATTTATTACAGTTTATTCCCAACGAAGTTATCCCCCTTTCTTTCATAGTAGTTAGCACTATCCGAAATTAAATTTTATATAAAAGTGACAAGTCAGAACATTGTTTTTTTTTTTTTTTTTTTTTTTTTTTTTTTATGTACGACCAGCTTATAACTTAGTTTAAGAATATACGTTATTTCAAAATGTTAAATGACTTTCCAGTCACAGCATTTTAATAAAAGAAATCAAAATTATTATGTTATCATTTGCCCAGTTTGGTAATCAAGTAGTAAAAAAAGAGATATTCAAATCTTGTTGGATTTGATTCGAGAAATATGTACGGGTTTGGACCAGAAGAAAAACGCTCTCGTAAATACCGCAATTATATTTCGAGAAAGCACAATAAACACGCCGAAACGGTATAGTATGATTTTACTATGAAAACCAGCCAGAACTTCGACCATGTGTATGACTGTCAGCTTCTCCTGTCATTACAAATACGAAGCCGGCGACTAATCGCAATCATGTGACAATATGAAAGATAAAAGGCGATTGGCTTATTGAAAAATAACAGAGAGAAAGGAGTCTTTCAGAGCAAATATAATTATTTTTCCACAATGGGAACCGGAATACCAAAAGTATTCAATGATGCTGAAGGCAGCAAATGAATAAAAATATTCAGTGTCTCAGAAAGAAACAAAGTGGGTTCCATTTCTGTTGATCTTACTGAAGTTTGCGATATCTGACGACTCTCATTCTTTAAAAGACGGGTTTCTAATATCGCTATTTTAATGTCAACCAGTCAGAGAACTTGTTTCAACAGTCAATAACATCTGCACAATAATAGCATGCTTGGACGGAAGAAAATATACTAACGCTGAATCCAAGTACTGGGAGACTTTACGGCCGCCACATGTCACTTCAAGATTGATGTTGTATAGTTAATAGATTCTCAGTAAAATCTCCTAACAATTAATCATTAAAAATATGTTAATCATTTCAATAGTTCAGAAAACTTGCTTTCTATGTATATTTTTTCTGTTTGTTTGTTGTATCTGTGTTTTTATGATTCCATTCATATTTTGTTTGTGCATATGCCCAAAAGTTATGTGTAAACATTTTCATGTGGAGTGATGAAATACGTGATTAGGTATTTTGAATGTAGAACTTTATATGAAATCTCTAGATCCCAGCCAAATAAAGAAATATACTTCTATTGTCACTTTCAAAACCTTGAAAGCAAGGCTCTGACTGGATTTGAACGTTACCCCTTATCGGATGTCGCTGTCATCTGACATAAAGAACCGAGCGAGCCACATTATAGTGTTTTTAAACGTTACAACAATATGTATATAATGTACACCTTTAAATAACACAAAATCGTTCTTAAGCGTGAGCAAACTTGAAAATATCGCCTTTAATAAACATTGTAACGCGACAATACAATACAACTTTGCTGGCAACGAAACATAAAACAGGCGCCAGGTATAGGGTTCACTGTCAACAGGTAAACATTTTAAAAATATGTATGTAATAATAAAACTTACTTGAACGTCAGCAAATATCAAAGGCATACGTATGTATGTATGTTTCAATGAATATAATATCATCATTAGACAGGACTTGAAAGGTTGCTAATATCTTTATATTTAAGAAATAATAAATTCCCAAACGTGGTTTATCGTAGAATAACTCGAGTTTTGAGTTCTTGTGCGTAAGAATATATCACGAAGGCCGTAGGCCTGAGTGATATATTGTTTCGCATAAGAACGAAAAACTCTGGTTATTCTACAATAAATCACACTTGGGAACTTATTATTTCGATTCTAACAGGACAAACTAGTATCAAAAGTGTTAGAAAAAATGGTAACTACTTTTTACGACCGTGCTACGCGCCTGGATCGGATGACGTCATTGCACGCGAGTGGATTATTGCAGAATAACCCGAGATAGATTTTGCTCTACATGTATGTAGGTTATTTGCTGGTTGTGTTAGAATGAACTGCAAATCTCATATTCTGAGAACCAAGTCGATAGCCTACTGGTAGAGTGTCCGCTTCGAGTGCGTGAGGACGTCGGCTCGATTCCCCGCCGCGTCATAACAAATACATGAAAAATGGTAACAGTAACTCCCTTGATTGGCTTTCAGCATTAAAAGGGAAACTGGACTCTTCTCTCATTACCTCGTGGCGATGGATTTCATCAGGAATGAGGTGCCGAGAGTGAATAATATAAGATGTAAAACTTGCTTCACAAACGCCTAAAATAAATTAGTATATATAACAAATCTCATATTATGTGCGTGACATCATTTTAATGCGTGTCGTCGCTCTGGAGAATTTAATAACTTTCTCTCAGGCTGAAGAACAGATTTGGTCATTTCGTGAAAATGTATGTAAAGGTAGGCAGTCAAACATCAAATGGTGCGTCCGAAAGTAAGAGTATTCTCCCATTATCTAGCTGTAGTTCTACTTGAAGCTTGTAACTGAAATCGATTTTTGCATTTTCATACAATTATAAGTTTTACAAAATATCTTCTCGTTTAAATGATTTGTTTTGATGTTTTTCACGTAATATGATTTTGAAATTAACTGTAATTTAGAATACTGGATAAAGATGTACTACACATCTGTTTATACAATTTCATGTACGGAGCAATATAATACGGGAATATGTTCATAAAAGATATATTTTTATAAGTTTTATAATGAGCTTCATGGTAAAATACATATCTCTGATACATCGCATTATGAAGCCAGGTTAACAAAATGCGCTTCTTCTAAAAGAATGCAAGCTTCAATTGTAATATGACATTATATTACATTTCATATATAAACTTGTCTTTGTTACTACATGTAGGCCTACATTTAATGACATCATATCATATTTAATATAGATCTATAAGCTTGTTTTGTTTTCTCAATACAATTATTATTAGACATTGTGCCATATTTTGTATAATCTTGTCTTTTTTACGACATTATACTATATCTTTATATAAGCTTGTCTTTTATTACTATATTTGGAATACAACATTATACCATATCTCATATATAAGCTTGTCTTTGTTACTTCTGTTGTAATACGACACTATACCATATCTTACACATATACTTATCTTTGCTACTGCATTTGCAGTACGACATTATGTCATATTTGATATACAAGTTTGTCTTTGTTACTTCATTAGTAATACGGCATGATACCATCTTTTATATATAAGCTTGTGTTTGTTACTACATTTGTAATACGACATTATACCATATCTTACACATATACTTATCTTTGCTACTGCATTTGCAGTACGACATTATGTCATATTTGATATACAAGTTTGTCTTTGTTACTTCATTAGTAATACGGCATGATACCATCTTTTATATATAAGCTTGTGTTTGTTACTACATTTTACTACGACATTATACCATATCTTACACATATACTTATATCTTTGCTACTGCATTTGCAGTACGACATTATAATATGTCATATTTGATATATAAGCTTGTCTTTGTTACTACATTTGTAATACGACATTATA
The DNA here is from genome assembly GCF_021730395.1 of Mercenaria mercenaria. Taxonomy (NCBI): domain Eukaryota; kingdom Metazoa; phylum Mollusca; class Bivalvia; order Venerida; family Veneridae; genus Mercenaria; species Mercenaria mercenaria. Next base: position 15,923,968 of record NC_069361.1, on the reverse strand, counting down.
ACATCGACCTCTTCAATGTACATGGTTCTCTGTAATCATAATCATATGGAGCCAGTTTTCAGACATTAACAGATGCTTGCTGGTTGATCAATGAAACGAACAATTTTATAGAAGTACATATTCATGACCTCCATTGCCCACATACAATCGAATACCAGCAGTTACTTAAAAAAAAATCTGATAAGAGCAGAGACAATCAATAAAACGTATGTCTAAGCTTTTTTATTGTCGCCCACGGTATCCAATATTGGCAACATCTTCTGAAGACAGTACTTACTTTTAGTGGGAGAATAGTGCAAGATACAGAGGACTCTCCAATTCCAGAAGCTTCCCTTGTTTTTTTAGACAGGTAGTTGTAAAGATTCTTATCCAAATGCTAATAATTCTAGTTTGGAGGGGCGGGACCTTGAACTCACGACCCCTGGTTTCGTAGTCAGTGTTACCACAGGACCGCTTCGTCCACACTGGTTAATAAAATGTACGTGAGCATGTTTTAATGTGTCCCTACGTACGAGCCTCTCCTGAAGAAGTGTGCTTTGAAAAGATGAGAGCAAACGGGTGAAAATATATAAATCCATTTCAATCATACTTACAGAGTCTGAAATGTTTGTTTTCATCCACATTTATCCTTTCGTTCTTCGTAAAATTTTCCACTCACGAAACACGTTGGGACCACCTGATCCGGTAAAAGTGGGTCTGCAATATCATTACGAGTGGCGTCAAACAGGTATATGAGAATATGAGATTTATATGTGTTTCTTTAACATTGTAAAATGGTTTTACGTATGCAGAAATCTATGTACATTTTGTATATTTTTATCTTTACCTAAACATACGTGTACTTTCGAAAAATAAACGAATATTCATAATGCATGTTCTTCAGCGTTACGAGTAGGCAAGTACAAATAAAAACATTTCTCAACATTGGATACAGTGGGTTTATCAATTATAATCTATCATTATTATATTTAAAAAAAAAACAAAGCGAGCCACCTGGCCATGTGGTTAATGTGGCTGAGTTTAAATTACATGGCCTAATCGCTATCGGTTCGAATCCTGGAGTTGTCTTTTGTGTGGAGCAACTCCTTTCACTTTTTAACACATTTAATATTTTTCCCTTTTCTGTTATTTTCATGAGCCATCTGACATTCTTATTAACGGTTTGCACAAAGTTCGATCAAATACATTCCATAAGCTGCAGGAATAGTCCTATACTATGTCGCCATGATAGCTTGTGTTTTCTTGCTTCTCTGATGTTAAAACAGGCATCCGATCGATTTCCAGTTCATGGCAGACGACTGATTCGGGTGACCCCCACTTCTGCGGTCATCCACTCCAAAAAAAAGTAATTCTTTACAATAGAAAAAATTCTTGTTCATTGAACTGCATGTTTGTTTTTCAATGTTGCCGCGCCATACATATGTAATTGGTTTGATATTTAAAGGTTTTGAGCCTCGATGCGATTCTCGCCACGGTACTTAAATTATTTCAGGTCTAAACTACAGAATCCAACGAAGTCCTGTTTAGCTTATGCGATAGTAAAGTCGCGCGTCGTGTCGCCCGTCGTATCTTTGTCGAGCGTCGTATCGGGCCTCGTTTCGTTATGTATCGCATGTCGTGCGTCGGTCAACACACAACACGAAGCACAACAATGCGACACGACGCTCGACACACGATATGGCGGATGACAATAGAATTTTGTAGCATATCTAGAATTCTTTTTACCAAATACCGATATTTGAATGGGAATATATGGTTTACTGAGTGAGGGTATTCAGTCACTGTTCATGTTACTTTTTATTCTATTCATTGCTAAATGTATATCTAGAATATAAAACAGTTTGAGATCATATGTGTATACTTTACAATTGCTTGTGTTACATTTTCCACATATTAACCGTGACAATGAAATCTGAATAATTTTGCACTTGCTTTCGAATTGTTTTTTTTTTTTTTGCTTTTCAAAATAGAAATAAGATATCGTGCATTCGCGATAAGATGTCGAGTGCTCGATAATAGATATCGTCTGATCGAGATAAGATGTCGTGCGCTCAAGATAATGTGACAGATATGTTTTCTTAAAACAAAAAGTCATGATGATTCTAGATCGATCACTAGAGTTTCACAGCTCAGACATATAACAAAAGTATAAGCAAGCCAGGGCCATAAGCAAATCTCCGTTAGGTTTTGTAGTTAAGATATAAAATAATTAAAGTACCGCGGCAAGTACCGCGCCGAGGCTCAAACTTTTAAATATCAAATTAATTACGTAGGTATGGCGCGGCAACACTGAAAAACAAACATGCAGTTCAGAACAGTATGTAATTCCTAAGCCCTTCCCATAGTCCACACAATGCATACTCTGGCATGCACGCACACACCTAATCTTATATCAAGTTCAAAATTACTGAAAGTAATATTTAAGTTGTAATGACTCCTGAACTTACCTTAGTTATTTGTTTTTTGTTTTTTTGCTGTGCGACATTAAGCGTTGGTGTTGCGAAATATAACGGTGGGCAAATTCTTGCGACATTTAGCGTTAAAGGTGCGACATATAGCGGCAGATGATTTTGCGACATTTTGCGGTGGTTGCGACATTTCACGTCAACCTTGCGACATTTAACGGTGGTTGCGACATTTAACGGTGGTGCGACAATTAACGGGGCCACAATGTGTAAAATGATACGATGGTGAAAACGCGATGGTACGATGATGAAAACGCGATATTACATCGACATTTTACCATCGTACCATCACATCATCGCGATTTCATCATCGTGCCATCACGTTTTCATCATCGTATCATCGTTGTTTCATCATCGCGTTTTCGTCATCACACCTTCGTACATCGCCGTTTAGGATTCAATAAAAAGTCACGATTATCCAAGCTCTTGAATAAAATCATGATGCGTATTAATATATTACTCTGGCTATGCATCTGTAGTCCAAACAATACCTTTTATTCAACAACAAATCACTGCTTGGGAAGTACTATTTTTTGAATAAAACATAGAAAACATAGTTCTAAGCAATGAACAGAAACTAAGCATGTACCTTTCTTCCTTTATTCAGAACCAAACAACGCATTTAGCATGAAAAAAAACCCAATAAAAACAAAAAACAAAACAAAAACAAAACAAACAAACAAATTTTTTTTTGTCCGTGTGTTAGACTTAGTCTTTCTGTACTTATTCTTCCTTTATTTAAAACCCAACTATGCATTTTAAAATGAAAATAAAAACAAATAAAACAAAAACAAATAAAAACAAAAAATAAAATTAACATTATTTTGTTCATGTGTTAGACTGTCGTTCCTGCGATTCATCGGAAAAAACCTTCCCTGCGTCATCAACATAAGACAAACCCTCACTGCGTCATTAAAAATAACAGTCAATGTGTATGAATGTCAAGGCCAATACCAGGCTCGTACTGACTCGAGAAACTGAAAATACATAAAACAGTATGTAATTAATTTCATCTGGTGCAATGCTCAAACAAACGACTAGACTTATCTATAAGTAGATCAATTACTAGAGATGGCGACGAGGCGGTGTGCAGATATTTCTGATATTCAAAGCAAAGCAAACATTTATGCAGTAGAACAGTACAGCATATGATCCACAGTAATGATCACAATACATATTAGACGTTACTTCTGATTTCATGATGCAATATCTCAGAAATGTGCCATGATTTGGACGTTTTTGTGTTTCATTTCCAGACATACTACTTATTCTACACCAAAAAAGTACATGTTGGAACCAGTTCAACAGTAAAAGTTAAAATGACCAGCCTACTTATTGACATTTTTATTATATAGTTTTTACTTTCTTTTCATATTTATATTGGTATTTTTATTTTACATACTTTCACAAACTTATAAGTATCATTTGTCGATGACATCATTACTTGCGAATCGATCTGAAAACTACCATAATTACGTTGCTAAATGACGTTAACGTCAGAACGGGCCAATGTTCCGGTTACCCAGGGCCATTATAATTATGGTGCGTTAGGCACATTGCGCCATTAGCATCCGTCAACGGCTGCTGTAATGACTATTTTCAGTAAGGTAAATAAGAATACATAATAAAATCTGACTCTTTTGGGCGTTTGTCGGTAATGGTTTTGTGCTAGGATGCAATCGTTCATTGAAATAAGATATACATGCAAAAAGTTAAAGCATAGCAGAAGTTCCTTCTAGAGCACATCTATATAAATATATGATGATCATCTTGTAAAATTTTGGTTGCAATGTCTGTTTTAAATATTGGTCATCAGTGTGGGGAACCCCAGGATCGGACACAAGGACAAGACCATTCTACATTACTGACATTCCGTATCTCCCTGTTTTTAATCAGGGAGTCAGATGCGCAGTCGTTAGCAGTTTGGACTACAACGACAGCGATCCGGCTTTGATTCCCGGACCCGGATCGATTCCCGGTTGCGGCTGTTATTCCGACTAGTGTTCAGTGCTGGGTGATTTACTTTACAGACTGTTGCTGGGGAGGTAAATATGACACCTGATGTGGGCTCGGCTGGAAATAAGTTGTTCCATCCACAGGTGGCAGTAGCGTACCTAGGATACAGTATGGGTCCATAAGCCATATACACTTAAATATATTACAATTATTATTTTTTCTAAGGGAAGAAATACCAAAAAGTCATTTTGAAAAAAAATTGCACCTGTGACAATGAGCCATTAGAAAGGGAAGTAAGAACAGTTTGACATGTGCATTGCTTTCAGGTCCGTATTTTATTTTTTCAAAAAATACTTCTTTACAAATGGTCGTCTTTTGGGCAAGTGAATACTCTTTCAGAAAAATCTTACTTCAAAGTCTAGTTGCAAACCGTTTACGCACAGCGAGCGAGCAATGGCGTAAAAACGACAGTGTTTTCTCTATCCGAATAAACCCCACACATTTTTAGTACCAAAGTCTTCCCCCTAAAACACACCAAACACACCGTGCCAGTTTAAAATAACGTTAAACCGTTCAGAACTGACTAAATGCAGACTAACAAGACCAAAAATCAGGTTCAATCCTACTTTGTTACTTACAGATTCGCTATTTAACTTTTTCGCTTTCACAAATTGCCTTCGCCTGCCATGATTACCGATGACAAGACGGTACTTGTAAAGAACGTTTTCATTGGCGGGGACAGTTTACGTATTTCAAACGTAGAAGTACCCGAATATAAACAAGCAGCGATGGCTCACGATGATTATTTACCAAATTCAAATTAAACAAGGCAGTCTGAAAGACAGCTAAATCTCCTGCAACTGCTATGGATAGTGAAAGGGTAAACCTTTGATTTTAACTGTGACCTTGACCTTGAACTGACATGGCTGACTCATGAATTCTGCACAACGTCTTGATGAGGTGATCATTTGACCCAAGTTTCATGAAAATCCTTCATGGGGTTTAGGAGATACAGAGCTGAAACTTTTGACCTTCAGTTGTGATCTTGACCTTGAGGTTACATGGCTGACTCATGAGTTCTTGATGAGGTGATCATTTGACCCAAGTTTGATGAAAATCCTTCAAGGAGTTTAGGAGATACAGAGTGGACACAAAATGGAAGGCTCAAACCTTCGACCCTTAGTTGTGACCTTGACCTTGAGCTGGCATGGTTGACTCATAATTTCTGCACATCGTTTTGATGAGGTAATCATTTGACCCACGTTTTATAAAATTCCATCAAGGGGTTTAGGAGATATAGAGCGGACATGAAATGGAAGGCTCAAACATTTGACCTTCAGTTGTGACCTTGACCTTGAGCCGACTCATAGGTTCTGCACATCGCCTTGATGAGGTGATCGTTTGACCAAAGTTTGATGAAAATCCTTCAAGGGGTTTAGGAGATATAAAGCGGACACAAAATGGAAGGCTCAAACCTTTGACCCTAAGTTGTGACCTTGGCCTTGAGCCGGTGTAATGAAGTATTTCGACCCCCGTAGAATAATGACCCCCCGGTCATTATTCTATAGAAAAAGTGACCCCCCGGTCATAGTATTATGACCTCCAGATCATAGTACTATGACTCCCACAAGTGAAGTAAACTGAATCTCACGAAGAATATTGACTCCCATACAAAAAACGACCCCCGGCCATTTGGTCAAATTTAGTGATAACTCGTGTATCTAAGGCCTAATTGGTGCATTTTATGCCCCCACTCGGGGAGGGGGGCATATAGATTTGCCCTTGTCCGTCCGTCCGTCCGTCCGTCCTTCCGTTTGACCATTAGCCCCAGATACCATCACTTGACACAGAAATCAGAGCATTCCGCAACGGGAAAAAGGATTCTATTTCTAGACGCTGTATCTTGGTGTATACATTTTTTTCAGGAAAATAACAATTCACAATACGTTCACAAAACACACCAGTGTCAATAATCCCTGCAAACTTCGGTATGAAGTAATTCTTCAGAAGAAAACTGCACAAGAAACTGCTAGCATAGAACTTAGTATTAATAGAAGTTGCAATACTTAGCAGTGGCAGTAAAGTACGGTAGCGGCAACAATAGAAAGTAGTAGTAGTGGCAAGCAGCAGCAGCAGCAGCAGCAGAAGAATAAGTGACAGCAACAACAGCAGCAGGAGAAGAAGAGGTAGATGTACAAGACATATTAGTGGAAGCAGGTATAGTAGTATTAGTAGTAGCAGTTGTAGTAGTAGTAGTAGTAGTAGAAGAAGAAGAAGTACTTGTAGTAATAGCAATAGAAGTAGCGGCACCAGTAGTAGTAGTACAATCAAAATGTTAACTATTGGCAATGGAGGGTATTAGAGTTGTAGATCTAGTAAAATTGTCCGTTAGGTTTGGTGGGGATCACTTTTTAATAGATATTATCGTCGAAAGTCTTTTTAGGACCCGGTGTTTTACCCGGAAAGAGTAACTTTTTTAAATAGAATAATGTCCGGGAATCGATATTGTATGAGAGTTCGAATGTAGTAATTTCGGCAGTGAGTATTTTACATGGAAGGAGTCACTTTTTCTATAGAATAATAACCGGGGTCGTTATTCTATGAGATTCGAAGGGAGTCATCTTTAGGGAGTCAGTATTTTACTTGGAGGGGTCAGTTTTTCTATAGAATAATGACCGGGGGGTCGTTATTCTATAGAGTTTTCAAAGGGAGTCAGTTTTCTATAAGGGGAGTCAATATTTTACAGGAAAAGAGTCACATTTTCTATAGAATAATGACCGGGGGGTCGTTATTCTATGGGGGTCGAAATACTTCATTACACCGGCATGACTGACTCATGGGTTCAGCACATCGTCTTGATGAGGTGATCATCAAGTTTTATAAAATTTCTTCAAGGGGTTTAGGAGATACAGAGCGGACACAAAATGGAAGGCTCAAACCTTTGACCTTGAGTTGTGACCTTGACATTGAGCCGACAAGGCTGACTCATAGGTTCTGCACATCGTCTTGATGAGGTGATCATTTGACCCAAGTTTCATGAAAATCCTTCAAGGGGTTTAGGAGATATAGAGCGGACACAAAATGGAAGGCTCAAAACCTTTAACCCTAAGTTGTGACCTTGACCTTGAGCCGGCATGGCTGACTCATGGGTTCTGCACATCGTCTTGATGAGGTAATCATTTGACCTAAGTTTTATAAAATTCCATCAAGGGGTTCAGGAGATATAAAGCGGACACAAAATGGCAGGCTCAAACCTTTGACCTTGAGTTGTGACCTTGACCTTGAACCGACAAGGCTGACTCATGGGTTCTGCACATCGTCTTGATGAGGTGATCATTTGACCCAAGTTTCATGAAAATCCTTCAAGGGGTTTAGGAGATATAGAGCGGACACGAAAGTGTTACGGACAGACGGACGGAAGGACGGACGGAGACCATTCCTATAACCCCCCACCACTTGTGGCGGGGGATTAATAACAACTGGTAAGTAACTAAGTAGGAGTGAACCTTATTTTTAGTCTTGTTAGTTTAAATTTAGCATATTCTGACCACGTGTAACGCTATTTTTAACTGACACGGAGATCTTGATGTGTTTAGGGGGGAGACTTCGGTGCGAAAAATGTGTGGAATTTATTCAAATAGAGAAAACACTACCGTTTCGTATGCCGTTGCTCGCTCTTGATTCGTAAACGGTTTGGAACTGGGCTTTGAAGTAAGGTTTTTCTGAAAGATTATTCTTTTGCCCAAAAGACGGTCGATCAATGATAAGGAAATATTGTTTTGAAAAAAAAAACTGACCTGGAAGCAATGCACATGTCAAACTGTTCTTACTTACCTTTCTAATGGCTCATTGTCACAGGTGCAATTTTTTTTCAAAATGGCTTTTTGTCATTTTTTTCTCATAAAACATTATAACTGTAATAAATGTAAGTGTACAGGGCTCATGGACCCATACTGTATCCTAGGTACGTTACTGCCACCTGTGGTTCCATCCATTTCAGGTGGAGACTTTCGTCGACTACCTATGTTAAATAGCGCCCCTGGGGGCGTTACATTTTGTACCAAAAAACCCCACTAAAATTTTGAACTATGATGTTTTATACTGCCAAAAAAGGTCAAGCTAGTTGTTTAACAAACTGTTAAATCCAATAACAAAGTAAACCCGTTACCACTTTCAGGTGAGTAAATACGGCAATAAGACATTGACCCGGTCAATCCTTTTCCACATGCAGTGAACGATTCGATGCGTAAAGTTGTTGCGCATAAGGGTCGCAAAAGGGTTTGTTTACACATATTAACCATGCATTCGAAGGTAACGATAATATCTAGTTGTTTACATGTATTTTGCTGATATATGTCTATCTGTCTATACATATGTTATGTTCTTCAAGAATGTAGGAAATAAAAGAATCAATCAACCATCCTCGGGTTTAGTAATATGTAAACCGCGGAGCGCGTTCAGTCAGAGAGTCGCCTCAATTAGGAAAGAATAATTTTAACGTCATTTCTAAGGTCACGGAATTTGATTGGCCAGCTTGTAATGACAACAGCTTTCGAGGTCAGTTGCTCAGTCAAGTGTGACTTACAGAATGAAAGCCTTCTGAAGAGAAGGAACAATGAGAAGGTGACAGCACAGATATATGAATGAAAATGTCAAAGCCTATACCATTAGAGTAACAATATTGAACAGACAAAAGTAACATACCTGGAATACGTGCTTTTGAGTATAGGTCAATAACCTTTAGCACATTGTGCACAGTGGTCATACGTGTCTCTTCTGCGTCATTTTCATGGGTTGTTCCAACATGTCTAGCGCCCCTTTTTGCTCTGCTGCATGTCGTCTGCAACAATGTAAGAATGGTACAAGTTAAAGCATAGCAAAAGTTCCCTCTAGGGCACATCTATGTAAATATATTATGATCACCTTGTAAAATTTTGGTTGCAATGTCTGTTTAAAATATTGGTCATCAGTGTGCGGAACCCCAGGATCGGACACAAGGACAAGACCATTCTACCTTATTGACATTCCGTATCCTCCCGTTTAATCAGGGAGTCAGTGGCGCAGTGGTTAGCAGTTTGGACTACAACGCCAGCGATCCGTGTTCGATTACTGGACCCGGATCGATTCCCGGTTGCAGCTGATATCTCGAGTAGTGTTCAGTGCTGTGTGATTTACTTTAATTTGGTACTGTTTCCAACAGTTTCGGTCTAGACTGGATGCTTGGAAGTTAAATGACACTTGCCGTGAGCTCGGCTGGAAATAAGTTGTTCCATCCATTTCAGGTGGGGACTTTCGTCGACAAGAAATTTTACTTATTTTTTAAACGCCCCTGGAGGCGTTACATTTTGCAACAAGAGTGCTTTCATTTCTGTACCAAAATACAAAAAAACTAAAATTTTGAAAAAGAACTATGTATGTTGTTTAATACTACCTAAAATGTCAAGTAAGTATTTACGCTAACATAAATTGTTAAATCCAACAACAAAGTAAATACGTTACCACTTTCAGTGGAGTAAATGCGGCAATAAGAATACACTGGCTATACACATTTGACCCGGTCAATCCATTTCCACATGTTGCGTGAATTTGTTGCGCATAATTAGAGGGTCGCAATGGGGTTTGTTTTCACATATTGACCATGCAATCGAAGGTAACGATGATATTTATTTTGTTGTTTTCATGTAAATTTGCTGATATATGTCTATCTGTTGTACATATGTTATGCGCTTCAAAAATGGAGGAAATAAAAGAATTAATCAATCATCCTATGTTATCCGCGGAGCGCGTTCAGTCAGAGAGTCGCCTCAATTAGAAAATGATAAGTTTAACGCCAGAGGGTATTTCTAAGGTCACGGAGTGTGATTGGCCAGCTTGTAATTACAACAGCTTTCGAGGTCAGTCGCTCAGTCAAGTGTGACTTACCGGCCCTAAGTGTTCCTTCTCAATAATAATTCTATCAAATAACAAAAGGTGTTTGTATATGATTTAGATTATACTGCTGCCCTTTTTGACCCCTTGTGCAAATCTACCTTCCAGATCCCTTTCTTTTATGTCAGGCGAAAAAAAGGTAGACTCTCAATAACCAATTTATAAATAGCCGCTGACCGCATTCGAACCCATCCCAGTGTGGCTCGAACCGTTGACCACCCGTTCCCGAGGCATATATTACATCAAAGGTGTCGAGGGTTTACTGATATGTAAAGCAACAGTTTTAAGAAATTGCACTATTGTAATATAAAGTTTTTTTGGTTTTTTTTCTATATATTTACACTAGTTTTGGATTCGTTTTCATTATCCCGCAGTATTATTAAACGGCAATGACAAAGTGGATATTAATACGCTTTACGAGGACGTAGCCCAAGTGTCTGTAAAGGTGTAGGAGTGCTAGCAACCACGTAAAGAACGTCATTGTGTTTAAAGAGGTGTTTATTATATACCCAAACGCAATATTAACAAGAAACGCGGCAATGCCACGAAACCAGGTTTTCAACACTTTTCATAAGAATAAAAAGAGTGCCAGAATGTCACAATATACGCCCGTCAAAGCAAATTTCTTTACTCTAGCACCTGTATTTGCAGATGTAATTTAATTTTGTGGTTGTTTAGTAATCATTGTAATTCTTTTGTTTTTCTAAGTCCACAAAAAAACTCCTTACCAGGTAGAGATACCTTAAGATACACCTAAAATTAGAAAGTAACAACTATGTTGTACCACAGAAAAGTGGTCTTGGTTTTTCCCTACGGTCAATTATAAAAAAGTTACAATATAAGTTATTTATAGTAACAATTAAGGGAAGTTAATCTTAAAAAAAAAAAAAAATTGTTAGTCCACACAGAAATCCTTACCAGGTAGAGATTGGTCAAAATACACCTCAAAATTGGATGTAACATGCATGTTGTACTACAGAAAGGTGGTCTCGATTTTTCCCTACGTCTAGTAATGAAAAAGTTACAATATAAGCTATTTATAGTAACAACAAAGGGAAGTAATTCTAAAGAAGGGAACTGCGCAAGACACTTCGTCTCATAATGGTGTATAATTGTGCCAAGTTACATCAAAATCCCTCTATGCATGAAGAAGATATGCTCCGGACAAAGTTTTCATTCTTGTATCCTTTGACCTCTAAGTGTGACCTTGACCTTAGACCTAGGGACCTGGTTCTTGCGCATGGCACTCCGTCTCATGATGGTGAACAATTGTGCCAACATTCATCAAAATCCCTCCATGCATGTAGAAGATATGCTAACCCTAACCCTAACCTAACCCTAACCCTATTTTTAGTAACAATGACCTTGACCTTGATCCCAGAAGCCCCAAAATCAATCCCAAGCTACAACTTTATATAAGTTTTCTATACACCAAGTTTCATCATGATAGCTCATTCCTAAGTTAAGTTATTGACCGGAAACCCTTTTTCTATTTTAAGTAACAGTGACCTTGACCCCAGAAACCCCAAAATCAATCCCAGCCTTTGTCTTCATATAAGCTACATACATACCAAGTTTTATTCAAATATCTTTACCGAAACAAAAGTTATTGACCGGAAACCCTTTTTCTATTTTAAGTAACAGTGACCTTGACCTTGATCCCAGAAACCCCAAAATCAATCCCAGCCTTTGTCTTGATATAAGCTACATACATACCAAGTTTTATTGAAATATCTTTACCGAAACAAAAGTTATTGACCGGAAACACCAGTTTGACGCCGCCGCCGCCGCCGCCGCCGCCGCCCGCCCGCCCGACCGACATCTACCCCAATCTAATAACTCAGGTTTTCGTTGAAAACCTGGTTAACGAGTACTCAATAATTCAAATAATACAATTCAATCATATAAAATATCAACGCTTACGAACTAAATATCGTGCAACTATAGAAAATGCCCAAAAACATTTGCCTGATATTTTTTCCTTTTTGTTATCACGTCAATGACCTGATAATAATAATTGGCCATGTTGTATGACTTTTTAGACAGTCTATAATTCCTTAACTCTGTCTGCCTCTATTTCTTTTCGAACAATAGTACTTAATAACATCATTGTGTAAGGTTCATCATGTCATCACAATGATTTTTATCGAATTTTTCTATTCCTACAGGGAGTACAAGAGCTGTTCGTAAGACGGCACGCTCGACTTTTCTGAATGCTTGACTCTGAATTAGAGCTTTGCCAGTAAAAGCTTTACAATACATTTACTGTCATATAAAACTTTAACAAAAAAAAAATCTAATTTAAAAAGGGGCATAACCCTTGTCAAAATTCAAATCAGAGTTATGGGGATTGTTTTTCTTGGTGTAGACTTTGATAGTAAATAATTATTTCAAGTTTCGTATTAAAAGAGATTTGACTTTATCAAAAACTTTAACCAAAAAATTCTAAGTTAAAAAGGGACATAAGTCTGTCAAAATTCAAATTAGAGTTATGGGGATGTTTCTCCAGGTGTAGACTTTGATAGTAAATAAATATTTCAAGTCTCAGTTCAATAACTTTGATAGTAAACTTTATCAAAAACTTCAACCAACGGCGACGCCCATGCTTGGGCGAGTGCAATAGCTCTACTTTTTCCTCAAAAAGTCGAGCTAAAAATGCGGTCTATAGGCCTAATGACGTCACACGCTCATGGGGTTCCATTAATCTTTTCCTGATATTGGCATAGTTTGAATAGTCATGGTAATACTTATATCTGGATTTCCATCGTATTAATTAACGCTAGATATTGAAACAGTTACAAACGTTTTTCAAATATATATACATGAATACATTTTTATTCCTAATTTGACCGGCAAACCGATTTTTATCAACACATTTAGATAACAACTAGATGCCCAAGTGGGCCTAAGTCGCTCACCTGAGGCCAAATTTGATCTAATTAGATCTTGCTTGTGAGGAGGTATTAAGTTTAAAAAATAATTAAAAAAAAAATAAAAAATTATAAATTAAAAAAAAAACTTTTAAAATTATTTCTATTTTTAGCTCTAGCGGCCCAAAAAAGGGGCCAAGTGCACCCATTTGAACAAACTTGGAAGAGCACCATAAAACAATGCTTACGGACCAAGTTTGATGAAGATCCTTAAAGCAGTTCATGAGAACAAGCTGTTTAAACGCATTTCTATTTTTAGTTCTAGCGGCCCCTAAAAGGTGACAAGTGACCCCATTTGAACAAATTTCTTAGAAGACCATATAATGATGCTAAAATTTTCTATAATTCATGCAAGGCTTAGAAACGCGTGCAGTAATTTGAATTTTCATTTATTTTGCAACCATCTGTCTCAGGACTCAAGCTGTTCTTGTGGAGAAGATATTGAAGACGTTAAACATTTTCTTTTAAGTTGTACGAAATATACAAATGAAAGGATTAAACTCTTCCACGATCTAAGGCAATTTCATCCTTTAAACACCCAACTTCTTTTAGTTGGTAATTCCGAATTGTCATATGAAGACAACTGCAAAATATTCTGTTCAGTCCAACATTATATAAAATCAACCAAACGCTTTTGAGACTCACCATATTTAGCAGGCAGTATTATTAAATTTATTTATATATATAAGTTTATTATTGACAAGACCCCAGTTGTTTCTTTTTTATGTTCTTTTTTCCCAAATGTAGTACATGTTAATGCAATCTAATTGCATCTTTTCTTTCTTTTTTTACACTTACATCTGTCTGTAAACTGACTAGTAAGAAATATGTTTGTCTATATGAGTACACATGTACTCGCTTCTCTTTTTTTTAAAGTTCTTTTTTCCCAAATGTAGTACATGTTATTGCAAATTAACTGCTATCATTTTTACTCCTACATCTATCTAAATATTGCCACTAGTCACAAATGTGTTTGTTAATATAAGTACACATGTACTTGTACCTTATACATAGTTCAACTCTTTTTTCTTCTTCCCTTTTTGGTAGCTGTAATATTGTAAACTTATCATTTACGACACATGTACTTAATTAGCTGTCATTGTTGTAAATTAAATATGTATGTTGCGAGAACTTGTGGGTCGACCCTTTTGCCTATTATATGCACAGTTATCGTAGTTATCTGTTTATATATGTATATATTGGCAATAAAATATGTTTAAACTAATGATGCTAAAGACTAGGTTTGATGAAGATCGATCCAGCGGTTCATGTTAAAAAGTTGTTTAAATGTATTTCTATTTTTAGCTCTAGCGGCCCCTAAAAGGGACCAAGTGCCCAAATTTGACAAAATTGGGAGAGGACCTTATAATGATACTATAGACCAAATTTGATGAAGATCCATCAAGCGGTTCATGAGAAGAATTCGTTTAAAGGATTTTCTACTATTAGCTCTAGCGGCCCCTAAAAGGGGCCAGATGCTCCCATTTGAACAAATTTAAAAGAGGGCCTTATAATAATGCTACAGACAAAGTTTGATGAAGATCCATCAAGCAGTTCATGAGAAGAGGTCGTTTAAAGGTTTTTCTATTTTTAGCTTTAGCGACACCTAAAAGGGGACAAGTGCCCCCATTTGAACAAATGTGAAAGAGGACCTTATAATGATGCTACAAACCAAATTTGATGAAGATTCATCAAGCGGTTCATGAGAAGAAGTCGTTTAAAGATTTTTCTATTTTTAACTCTAGCGGAACCTAAAAGGGGCCAAATGTCCCCATTTGAACAAATTCGATAGAGGACCTAACCAGAATGCTACAGACCAAATTTGGTGTTAATCTGACCAGTAGTGTCAGAGGAGAAGATGTTTATGCACAGACTTACATCACAATTAACTGACGAAGATGGGCAAACTTTCAAGACACATGTCAAGAAAACGTTGTCATAGTTGTAAAACTTGAATGTTGAAAGTGTCGCAGTGACTGTACCGTCCAAGGCGTCTGAAAAATGAGTGATCAGTTCACTGGTAGCACTGCACCTGCAAATATAAAATATCCAACTGCTGTGAAAAGTTGTTGAACAGGCTTGGTGTCAAACGAAGTAAAATAACAGTTGACACAGGGTGAGAAAACTGTGAACGTACTTATATAAACGGTTCGAATAATTAACAGGCTCTGTATCAAACGTAACATATCACACATAATACAGAAAACTAATTTGCACAAAGACCATAACTCAAAAACTCTTAAACCATACAGAATAAGAGACAATCAAAAGTGTACGGTACAGATAAAATTTACAATGATTACATTACTTTTTCCAACGTTTTTTTTGCAAACTGACTGGAAGACTAATGGTTGGAAAATAAATGGCTACACAGAAACTTAAATATGAACTAATTAGTTTCATGCTTAAACAGTGGGTGGGGTAATTGCCCTATAAAATAACGAGAGCGCCAGACTGTCACAAAATACGCCCGTCATCGAACTTGGCCTAATTCAAGGGCCATAATCCAAGAGTGACTTCGGTGATTTGGGTGGTTATCGAACTTGGCCCAGATATTATGCCCACAAACATTGTCAGCAAGTTTGGTGAAGATCGGATGAAAACTGTTCGACAAAGAACGGACAAGGCTAAATTCGCAATTTTTCGAGTAATTCAGGCTAAATTAGCAGTTTTTCGAGTAATTCAAAGGCCATAATCCAAGCGTGCCTTGGGCGATTTGGGTGGTTATCGAACTTGAACGATATATTATGCACACAAACATTGTCAGCAAGTTTGGTGAAGATCGGATGAAAACTGTTCGACTTAGAGAGCGGACATGCTTTGGACGCCCGCCGCCCGCCAGCCGCCCGCCACATGTGTTCAGATACTAGTAATACGCCCCGTTCTTTCAGAGACGGGCGTATAAAAATGAGTGCGGTGATCTATGCTTTTTCTGCTCTTTTTTGTCTAATGTTCTTTAAGCTCTCAGAGTATAAATAAATTTTTAACTGTAGAAACGATTTGATTATACATCCTTAAGAAATAAAATATAATCCTGAATACTTACAGATACTTCTTTGTGAAAATAATATGAGCCGTGCCATGAGAAAACCAACATAGTGGGTTTGCGACCAGCATGGATCCAGACCAGCCTGCACATCCGCGCAGTCTGGTCAGGATCCATGCTGTTCGCTAACAGTTTCTCCAATTCCAATAGGCTTTAAAAGCGAACAGCAAGGATCCTGACCAGACTGCGCGGATGCGCAGACGGTCTGGATCCATGCTGGTCGCAAACCCATTATGTTGGTTTTCTCATGGCACGGCTCATATACATTTTCCAACAGTTGTATAGTTTTTACACTGTGATACATACTGGTTAAAGTACAAACAATTTTGACATCCTGCATTGACTTGCAAAACTCTTCATATAGTATTATATCCAATGACAATGGTAATCTTCATAAAATACTAAATATATTTTCCGTCAGTTAAGCGAAGCGAATTAGGTGGAAAATATTTTCCTTGAATAGGTATAGATCTTTTGTTGTATCAGGCCAATCAAAATTTTGTTTTGATGGTTGTTTTGTTGGTAGCCTTAGTAACCCTGGTAAGGCAAGTTATCGTGCCGATTGTTTTGATTTGTATGGTCATTCAGATTTGGGCACCTATGCTTACAAACGGATTATTTTTTAAATCTAAATCACGGGAAATTATTTGTTACTTTGTTAAAACATGTTTATATTTATATAGATCAGAAGTGAACGTTATGCATGTTCAATCATTGAATTGATATTTATGAAATGAATGGTATTTGATGTTGTTATATTATTCATGTCAGTATTTTCTTATATGTAAATGTAATGGATATGATATTATTGGAAGAAGAAACAATGTAAGCTGATCGTACCCAAGTGCTCATTACATATTATACAATATATGAAGCATATTGTGTTTTTTGTTCTTTTGGTACAAAGACCTGTGTAGGTTGAAGGAAACTATATTCTTCTAGCAGGCTAGCTGTAACGGTTGTTTATTCAGCCTATTCGATTTATCGCTCTCTTTAGGGACAACATGCAGGGAGGCTGACCGCTCAGCTAATCATGTCTTTTGAGCTATGGAACCATTCAGGTTTAGACCCAATGACCTTTATGACTGATGTATTATGAATCGCCACCAATTCGTTGTCAGCCTCGCGCAGGAATAACAACCATTCCTGTCACAAGGCAAATCACGTGACGATAGTACACTTGATCGTAAAATGTAATATATGGTCTAAGGGCTAACCTTATAATCGGTTCTCGTTCAACCCATTAGGTATAAAAAATCCAATGGTATATTAGAATGATATAGATCATTGCGCTTTGATTTAAGGCGGATGCCAGATATGGAAGTGGTTAAGATTTTTTTACAGGGGCAATAACTCATGCTTCAAATTTTACAACATTTATTGAAGAATATTACAAGGAACAATTATGTTACACTTTCAGCAATAATGAAATCCTGTTGCTGAATTATTTTATATTGGAATGATATCAGGCATCATCATCATCATCATCATCCGAATGTCTCTATTTTTACATAAATATACCAGACACTGTTAACAAACACTTTCAGATTAGTCATCTTCTTGACTTTCCGAACAACACATGCTATACTGTGTGTCATATACACAAGCATCAGTACACAGAAAGTCATATTTTTACATTTGCATCGCCTCGTTAGACAGTCTGTTTTACAAGAACATCTGGTAAAGATAAGTAGCACTTCAGGTACAGGCTGCTGCATCATTTTAATGGGAACCATATGCCCTTCTTCGTCATGGGTCCAACCAGCATTTAGTGATGACCGTAGGTTTAAGAATAGTTCAGCTGCTGATTTCAAGATATATGACAAGTAGTTAACCCTTCCCAAATGGTCATGCAATGCATCAGAAGTTTTTTCACTGGAAAATCCTTTCAAGTGATAAAGAACGCTCACCTGATACTACCCATGACACAAAGGAGGGACACTCTTTTCTTTCTGTTCCTTACAAATATCTATTGGATCTCGAGGCTGGATTAGTATTCCGGTGCATTCTTTTCAGTGATCTGAGTATAAAAGCTGCGTGAATTAAATCTACTGTCTGATCTGTATCTTTACTAACGCTTAAATCAGCCTCTATCTGTGCAGACTTCAGTGCTTCATTAAATCTTGCTGCTGAATGTATTACTTCTTTCAGCTTCAGTGATTTATCAATCAACAAGTCAGGGTTACCTTTATGGTTGGACAAAATTATACGAAACGTGTCTGTGTATTGAGCATTTAGTTTCAGTTTAAGCTGTTGAGAAGAGTAAGATTTTGCTCTGTCCTCAGTCATTGATTCCGTGAATATTGCTTGGTATTGCTGAAGTAAGTCTGTCATTAAGTAGGCGTGTCCGCATTTTATTTGAGGCAGGAATTTATTGATAAGATTTTCAAGAGTTGTATATTATAGGTTCTCTCCCTTTGGCATAACACATTCTCTTACATCTTGCTTAATGTATTTACAGTAGCACCATTTATGATACTTTTCGTTATTTGCTATCAATTTGTGTGTGTGTGTGTGTTTGGGTTTAACGTCTTTTTCAACAATTTTTCAGTCATATAAACGACGGTGT
The DNA here is from genome assembly GCF_021730395.1 of Mercenaria mercenaria. Lineage (NCBI taxonomy): Eukaryota > Metazoa > Mollusca > Bivalvia > Venerida > Veneridae > Mercenaria > Mercenaria mercenaria. Next base: position 15,905,074 of record NC_069361.1, on the reverse strand, counting down.
CTACTTGTAGCAGTGAGCACAATGCCCAACTTTATAGTGCTGCCTCACTGGAGTATCACGTGGCATGATACCCCACCCAGTCACATTATACTGACACCGGGCTGACCAGTCCTAGCACTATCCTCTTAATGCTGAGCGCCAAGCAAGGAAGCTACTAGTACCATTTTTACGTCTTTGGTATGACGCGGCCGGGCTATCAATTTGTTGTAATCACCTAAGTTGCAATTCGTTTCTATGTCACCTTTTTCACAAGCTCTATTTTCAAGATTAGTCAAGAACTCAAATATAGATACATCAATTAGTTTTACATCTTTCTTTTACGACTTCTGTTCACAAAAGAAACAAGTCCTTCAAGTTAAATGGCCGTCTTGAGATTTTGGAACTTGATGGTCCTGCTCCTGAAAACTTGATGATCCGTAATTTCAGTTCTTGATCAGCGTTATATCCAACTACAGAGTCAATATACTTATCAGTGTTATTATCCCCAGCACTTATGCGTCTTTTAAAAGCACTCAGAAAAGTAGAAATATCCTTATCTGATGCCTTTGAAGCAGTTTCACCCGTTTCAGTTTCGCATATTGTCACAAACTGACATACGGGCCTCATTGTATCTGTAGTTTAAATGCAGGTATTGCATAATCTTTTTGTAAATTTTTGAATTATTGAGGTAAATGTCAGATTTCACGCATAAAATACCTCTAATGATTTTGTGTATTTCATAACTTAAATTTTCATGTAAATTTTATTAAATTCGGTTCAGTGATAAGAAAGTTGATATTCTATAAACTCCAGTAATTCATGTTTTTATCCCCAAAACCACTATAACGGGCCTTAAATTGTTCTATTCAAATCCGCGCCAAAGTAGTCAGATTTCCCGGCTATATCGTGATTCCCGTGAAAGTGAAAATAGTCAGAGTTCACGCATAAGCCGTGAGTCCCATGAAATTTAGCGGGACATTACCCTGCAAATAGACTGGTCTAGATATGCCTAGCGCACACCACATTTTGACATTAGACGAATCTACGTCAAACTGATTTTTCTTGCTAGAAATTTATGCTCGATCGAGGTAAGAAGTTTATTTGTTAGATTTTTGTATAATGTTTGAATTACGGTTTTTATTTGGTAAAATTTTGTTCATTCTACAGAATTGAGTAACATATTTACTTTTCGGCATGTGATTTTGGCTAGTTTCGGTATGTCAGGATGATTTATCAAATTTTTCAGACTTTTGTAAATTATTTCGAAAGAGGAATCTAAAATGTTTCGTTTTTATAAGCTGTAAGATTTGTACTGATATTTGTGTAACATGATTATTGTAAAGTACTGTGTTTCAAAAAACATATGTCAAACATTTCGTTATTAATTATAGAACGCCGATACTGCATTGCATTGTAATGTTAAATTTATGTGGCAAGTCTAGTACCATGTATGTAATATGTTATTGTAATTTGAAATTATTGTGTGTCCGTCTCTAGCACATCTAAACAGTGTCCGTTTTGTTGTATGGCATTTGATATTAGATTCATGCTAGCTTTTGAATAACGTTTATTTCGCATTGCATTGTGCTTATTTGTAGTTGTAAATAATAGCTGCAGTTTATCATTTCCGTATCTATAATTTTTCATCATAAACTTTTCATATCTTTTTCATACTTCAACTTTAGACTTTGAAGTAATTAATTTTAGTAATAATGGAAGCAATAAGTGACGTATTTTAATCACGTGACGTATGAACTTAGTAGCATATATATTTTGTATAAGTTGCACGTATTATTTATGGGAGCCTATGGAGGTATGGTGTACCCAAAGGAGCAGTTTTATGCCCTGACTTATTTGTTTTGCTATGGTGCTTACCATATGTTATATATTTTAGCTTCTTCCGCCAGACGACTTTTACCTGGTGATGATGTCAAAACCCGGAAGTACAATGCCCGAGGTTAATTTGTCTTCACTCGCCTGGATGTGATTTTCCCAGCGCAGAGCTTTCGTCCCCTGGTTTTGCCGTAAACCGCAAAGACGATGACTTTTGTGATCCACTGAAGTCAGCTCAGGGATCCAATCATCTACCATCATAGGGAGCCAAATCGGAGTCAACGTATTCACGGTTTAAAGGGACTTTACTTGAAGATATGTTGTATTATTGTGCTACTTAAAGTTCGAAATTAACGGAAACAACTGTGCCACGTCACGTTAAAGCGGAACTGTCAGTGTTAGAACTTTATATCTAGAGATACTGAGCTCAGATTTTCTTTCTGTCTTTCTTAAAATCAGATTTTTTTACATTTATCATTTATTCATTGAAAATAATCATTTTCTGTAAATAAATTTGTAAATATTGTAATGGGTGTTGATTTGTTCTGATGGTTATTGTCCCCGGTACGTCCATCCTGTCACACATATGAAACACTTGTTTTTGTCCATACATAATCTTCGTTTATCAGATATCTGTTTCAGCTTGAGGGCATTTGATTCCAACGTTTTTTGCTTTAGGCTACATTGTATCACTCAAATATGAATATGAAATTCTTGAAAATAACTCAAATGATTCTAAAATGAAAAGATTTACTGTCGAAGTTATCGTTATGTTAATTTTACAGGAAAACAAGACCTTTGTCATTTACAACTGAATTTTAGTGGGTGGGGTAGGTAAAATTGCCATATATATATATATAAAACCCCAACCACTTCTGACTTTTGAATCCACCCTTAATTTTCATGTATGTGGTAATACTGTCCCCTGCTATCAACATAAATTTTACATTTTATGGGTGAAAAAGAAATAACACACCCGGAGCCAGCTCCTAGACTAATAATCTAGCATAAGACTAAGATTCCTGCATCTATAGACTCCGGTAAGGAAGTAGATTCCTGTAAGGAAGTTGATTCCGATTTTAGTGTAATCGTCTATCTAAATGAAAAAGGTAGGATTAATAATTTGAGATATCCTAGTCCGTGAGCGATAATGGGAAGTAAAAGTTGTCGGAATTTAACAAACACCATACATAGGAAACAGCATCGAACGAGTTTCTGTCGTCATGCTTGAAGGTGTCACCCCGGTATAGAAGTACTTCCGGTTCGTTATAGCCTAGGAAGTAGTTCTTTGAAATTTTGAACTCCCCAATATAAAGCCATCCCTACTTTGACTTGTTAAATTCCAAATGCATTTATTGACACTCTGTACATTTTGCGTCATTTCTGATGTTTTTAACAGTTGTTTTGTCTGTGTTTTTCAGAACTACTTTTCTGTGCGGAAGGATGAAAAAAACTACACCAGACTGGCAGCCATTACAGATGGGTGTGGGGAAATTTGAACACTGACTGAATACTTTGATATGTAGCAAAAAAGTTCATTGTTGCTGATAGTGTGTTTGTATGATATATTGACTGGGATAGTGCTACTCTTCAGAAATACAGAGCTGACAATGCTGCAATTTTGTTGTGAAGTTCACAATCCATGTCCAAAAGTGCTTGTTTTACTATACAGCAAAGGAGAAATTGTAACGGGCAGACACCTGAAGCCATAAGCAAAACTCATTGTTTGGAGTAAGTGCTAAGAATGTCAGAAGAATATAATGGAATATTTCTATATTCTAGATTTTCCACAATGCAAACTACTCGATGGACAGGCAGATTCAGAGGAGCTCTTCGTTCGTTCGTAATGTATTCTTATAATGACTATCCATCAAATATTTTGGTCACAGTATAGACAAAGCTATGCATAGTTTAGACCGCGCACATACGCCCCCAACCCCTTCCCCACCACGAGAACGAATGCTATAAGATATACGTTTATTGTATGTATTCGTTCTGCAGTGTGACAGTGGTATCTCGCCACAAAAGTAAAATATGACACAACTTTTTAAAGAACATTCGAAATTTAAAGGTCTATGGCAATACGTTTGTATCGTTCATTATTTGAGCTTTTTTAACTGTATCTTAGATTTGATAATATACAAATCTCATCAACTTACCCTCCACTGCTAATCAAATTGACTGAATGATTAGACTGAGCATCAGTTCCAGGATAACCTTTACAGCTAGTTACTTCCAGGATATATTCGCCTGAAAAAAGTTAATCAAATATTTTTGGCGGAATATACATTTTTAAGTAAGCAGAATTTCTAACAAGAGCTGTCGGAGGACAGCAACGCTCGACTATTCAACTGCCTTGTCAACTGAATGAATACAAAAGTCGAAAAAGGGGCATAACTTTGCACAAATGCCAAACATGGCTACGGAACCAAAGTGCTTATCAGCTCATAACCGTTGACAAGTGTGTGAAGTTTCAATACATTCCCATTAGTGGGTACTGACATACCACCTTACATATAAAAATTTAACCAAAAACAACTAAGTTGAAAAAGGGACCTAATTTTGTAAAATTGCAAAGTAGAGTTATTGAACCTATATACTGCATGTCATATCATGGCAGTGAACAAGTGTGTGAAGCTTCAATCCATTCCCATAAGTGAATCCTAAGATACCAGCTTACATATAAAACTTAACTAAAAACTGCTAAGTCGAAAAAGGGGCATAATGTTTAAAAAAAATGCAAAGTAGATTTAAGGGACCTGCACAGTGCATGTCACATCATGACAGTGAACAAGTGTGTGAAGTTTCAATCCATTCCCATAAGTGGGTACTGACATACCACCTTACATATAAAAAATTAACCAAAAACAACTAAGTTGAAAAAGGGACCTAATTTTTTAAAATTGCAAAGTACAGTTATTGAACCTATGTACTGCATGTCATATCATGGCAGTGAACAAGTGTGTGAAGTTTCAATCCATACCCATAAGTGGATCCTAAGATACCAGCTTACATATAAAACTTAACTAAAAACTGCTAAGACGAAAAAGGGGCATAATGTTTAAAAAGAAATGCAAAGTAGATTTAAGGGACCTGCACAGAGCATGTCATATCATGACAGTGAACAAGTGTGTGAAGTTTCAATTCATTCCCATTAGTGTGTACTGAGATAGATCTTAAGCCAATCTACCCTGAATACCGAGAGATGTTTTGAGACATAACATTGATTTCGTAGTATTTTGCTTCGGATATTGTTGTTAGTTAGTGACATATGACATCAAATATGTGCTAATAGGTATGGAATTTGCACTCTTTGTAGCTACGCAACAAAGTTAATTTCATGCAGCTTTGTAGCACAGTCATTTCAACAGACTGTTGAATTAAAGACACAAAACAAATGACCGTATTCTCTCATCAGATATTGTTTTGGCTAAACAACATTTATAAAATGCTAAATTTTATCATGCACATATTTAAACAAGAAATATGAACAATTCTTAAAAATAATATCCATTTTATTACATCTTCATACTAAACACATATGCTATTTTTTATGAGAAATAACTTTATTTTGATGCGTTTTGATTGCCAGGATGCGTATAAATGAGTAAAACCAGTGTTAGAAAATGACAATAATATAAATTTAAAACTATTGTGCTGAAAATAAGATTATTTTGGGCTTATTTTCAGAAAACATGTACATGTACTTCACGAAAATTTGAATTTTGAAACAATTTTGTGGAGTTTCTAAATTATCACAAACAAGCTGTCGAAATAATTGAGTTATTATTAACACTTTATTCTATAGATCAGGAGACAGTCTCGAAGTTTAACAACAAAATAAATAGATGAATAAATAAATAAATAAATACCCATGAAGATGTTTTTACTTTTTTATACACACATGAGCATTGTTATATCGCATAGGTAAGAATCAAAGAGCTGGTATGCATGAGTTGAAGATTAAGTTTAATCTAACTTGTAAAATGATATAATCCACAATTCCACCAGTTTTGTTCAGGCAGTGTTGTGTGCGTTTACGGTCACGACGCAAAGATGAGACAATGTTCACGCGGTATGAAAGTGTAAAATAATTCTATGAAATTTTTGTTTTGCATTTCGGTATGATACTTACACATTATATTTGTACGGTAATTATGTATGTCTGTCTTTACTGAAGTGTTTTTTTTATAACAATACCCGATCATTTATAATTCAAATTTTTTTCCGCACTCAAATGTTAGGACCGTACTTATAAAGAATATACTCAACGCCCTTTATAGATCCGTAGCTATGTTTTTATATCTATCTCTGTTAAATTTTGACAGATTTAAATGAAATTCTGGCACAATGTTTAATGATAATTTTATTGTAATAAAACGAAAGAATAATAATAATGAGAATAAACTCAATTAGCCGTAAAATTGTTTGTTCCCGCAGATGGCATTATTTGCCGCATAGCGACGAGCGAAAAAGTATATACTTTTGGGTTGCATTATTTTAACTGTCATTGCTCAATGAATATTTGTTGGTATCTATTTATTTATTTATTCATTTTTTTATGTTTCGATCATATAAAGAATCATCCGTAATTTTCAGGCTTCGAGAAATCACAAATTATAACTCGAACGACGCTCACTTTTACAGCTTCTTTCAACGAAAGCATTTATTTTTTCACAACATCCAGTTTTATTTATGTTTTAAAAATGTTACGCAACATAAAAAAATGATTGGTCCAACTTGTTAGAAAGAACTAAAAGTTTTTTTTAAGACCAATGAAATCTAAAGGCGCATGTACGCGGCGTGCGGTTTCCAGATGTAGGTAACAACGCCGCCTAGAAGCGGCACGCGGTATTCAGATGACAATTGGTCGACGCATTAATGCGTCGCGCGGGAAGAATGAGTTAACCAAAAATTTCTAAGGTGAAAAAGGGGCATAATTTTGTAAAAAAAGCAAAATAGGGTTATAGAACCTGTGCAATGTAAGTCAGTTTATCAAAGTGAATAAGTGTATGAAGTTTCAATCCATTCCTACAAGTGGTCACTGGGATACCAGCTTACATACAAAAACAACCAAATCGGGACACGAGTGAGTCCAATAGCTCTACTATTCTTTGAATAGTCGAGCTAAAATGGCCTAAAGCTTACTACTATATTATCTTTGTTGCTATGATATTGTAACAATTGCAATTATGTAATCTGGTTTAAACTAATTCAGCAGACATTTATCGCTAATGCAAAACAAGTTTAATTTGTTTACATCATTTGTGAAATATTTGTTACACCCATATAGAAAACACGTTATGAAATGAAGCGTAATTGACTTTTATTTTCAACAATGAACCTCCTTTACAGTGTAAAATATTATATTAAATAGATACATTAAACTGACGTCACAAATTACGTCACACACCCGACATGGAATTTGGTAGTCAATATGGAAAAATATTGACGTCTTAGGTTCCATTGAAACTTTACGGAGTTTATGAGTATGTAATAACAATAATTCTAGTATAAAATACATACTCGGAAAATTGATGGTCCAAGCGACTGGGTTACCAACTATGACAGACGTTGAACTCAAAGAAGATGTCACTTCATATGTTAGATTAATGCCTTCCTGTTCAATGTCTCCCAAAACGTCTCTCAATCTAAAAACATAACACAAAAGATGTTTAATTGTATAATCAACATCCAAAGTCAAAAGACATCAGAATTTTCACTCTGTTATGATAGCATACTTTGACCAAATTAATAAAAGCTAGAATGTGTCTGTAGAACACAGGGTGTGCCCCCACTTGTACATTTGTCACAAATAAGGGGAAATAATTCAAATGTTTCCATCTTAATAGGGTATAGCCTCATCAAACATTTTATGAAAAGGATTAAGTATTCTAGGCCATATACTTTTTGAGCTATGAGCATCACAAACACAAAATCCACTATTTTGGCTATTTCAAGGGTCATAACTCTGTAATAAGCGCTCAGATTCTCAAGAAGAATGCCAAGTGTGCAAGGTCACATCATGATAAAGACTCGAGCAAGGTTTCATGAATTTACATCAAATACTTTTTGAACTAGGCACATAATTAGAAGAAAATGTGTATATTTTTACTATTTCAGGGGCCATAACTTAAAAAAATAGGGGGTGGAGCCAGCCAAAATATAAGAGGTGTGCAAGTTTATATCATGATAAAGACTCATGCAAGTTTTCATCCATTTATATCATATACTTTTTGAGCTAGGTGCGTCACAAGGTAAAAATGTGCATTTTTGACTATTTCAGAGGCCATAACTCTGAAAATAGGGGGCGGAGGCAGACAAACAAGAGGGCCATGATGGCCCTATATCGCTCACCTGAATACCATTGCTCAAAATGATATGATCAAGTTTTGACATAGAGCACATAGGCATACACATTAAACATCATCAGGATAAACATTTTCTTATAACAGTCCCTTTTGACCTAGTCAGAGCCAATTTCCATACCAAGTTTGAGGGTCCTAGGCTCAAATACTGCATTTTTGTACTAACATGACTATTCCTTACCCTGGAAGACTTAAAAACATTTAAAACCAATCTCATTAGATGCTGCTGATATATATTCGTTTACATAAAATAAAGGGAGGTAATTTGTCATAAATTCAGTCAAAAGTTATCTACCCTGATTGTCCGAGTCCATCTGATGGCACAAATGACATTTCAAATCAGTATCTTCATTGGTTACTGAGATACACCCGTTTTAATTTGAAGCAAAGGGAGGTAATTTGACATAAAATCAGTCCATAACTATCTACCCTGATTGCCTCAGTCCAACTAAAGACAATAATGAAATTTCAAAGGAGTTCTATAAATATTTACCGAGAAAAATCCATCTTTATTAATATCAGGGGAGGTAATCATGCATCTGTATATGTATGTAGAAGATACAAAGTACAAGCCTATATAACAATATATTAGTAAAGTATTCATATCGATAAATGTTCAATCAAGAGTTATCTAATATGACTATTTCTTACCATGGAAGACATAAATAACGTTTCAAACCAATCTCATAAGAAGCTGCTAATGTGTATTCATTTAGATAAAAATTAAAGGGAGGTAATTTGTCATAAATTCAGTCAATATGTATCTTCATTCATTGTCCAACTCCATCTGTTGACATAAATGAAATTTCAGATCAGTATTTTCATTAGTTAAGGAGATATACCTGTTTTAATTTGAAATAAAGGGAGGTAATTTGATATAAAATCAGTCCATAGTTATCTACCCTGATTGTCTCAGTCCAACTCATGATAATAATGAAATTTCAAATAAGTCCTGTAAGTACTTACTGATATAAATCCATTTTTGATTACAATCAGGGGAGGTAATCAGATATAGAATAACTCTGGAACCTACGATTGGATCTGATAGATTCGTCATGGAATCCAAGATTTATTGTTGTTGAAGGTATTTTGGAAGTTTGTATCAATTCAAACCATAAATGAAGTCTCTATATGGCTGCAAAAGCCAAAATAGCAAATTCTGGACCTTTAAAGGGCCATGACTCTGGAACCCATGATGGAATCTGGCCAGTTCAAGAAAGGGACCGAGATCTTGTGGTGATACAAGTTGTGTGCAAGTTTGGTTAAAATCAAATCATAAATGAAGCTGCTATTGTGCAGACAAGGTCAAAATAGCTAATTTTGGCCCTTTCAGGGGCCATAACTCTGGAACCCATAATGGGATCTGGCCAGTTCAAGAAAGGTACAGAGATCTTATAGTGACACAAGTGTTGTGCCAGTTTCATTAAATTCAAATCATAAATGAAGCTGCTATTGTGCAGACAAGGTCAAAATAGCTAATTCTGGCCCTTTCAGGCGCCATCACTTTGGAACTCATAACAGAATCTGGCCAGTTCAAGACAGGAACCCAGATCTTATGCTGACACAAGTTGTGTGCAAGTTTGATTAACATAAAATCATAAATGAAGCTGCTATTGTACAGACAAAGTCAAAATAGCTAATTCTGGCCCTTTCAGGGGCCATAACTCTGGAACCCATAATGGAATATGGCCAGTTCAAGAAAGGAACCAAGATCTCATGGTGATACAAGTTTTGTGCAAGTTTGGTAAAAATCAAATCATAAATAAAGCTGCTATTGTGCAGACAAGGTCAAAATAGCTAATTTTGGCCCTTTCAGGTGCCGTAACTCTGTAACCCATAATTGGATCTGGCCAGTTCAAGAAAGGAACCAAAATCTTATGGCGATACAAGTTGTGTGCAAGTTTGGTTAAAATAAAATCATAAATGAAGCTGCTATCGTGCAGACAAGAAATTGTTGACGGACGGACGCACGCACGGACGCACAGACAACGGACGACTTACGAAGGGTGATCACAAAAGCTCACCTTGTCACTATGTCACAGGTGAGCTAAAATAAGAGGTGCGCAAGTTCATATCATGATAAAGACTCATGCAAGGTTTAATAAATTTATATGTAATACTTTTTGAGTTAGGCGCGTCACAAGGTGAAACTGTGCATTTTTGACTATTTCAGGGACCATAACTCTGGAAATAGGGGGCGGACCCAGATGAAAAATAGGAGATGCGCAAGTTCATATCATGATAAAGACTCATGCAAGGTTTAATAAATCTATATTAAGCACTTTTTGAGTTAGGCGCGTCACAATGTGAAAATGTGCATTTTTGACAATTTCAGGGACCATAACTCTGGAAATAGGGGGTGGACCCAGATGAAAAATAGGAGGTGCGCAAGTTCATATCATGATAAAGACTCACGCAAGGTTTAATAAATTTATATGTAATACTTTTTGAGCTAGACTTGTAACAAGGTGAAAATGTGCATTTTTGATTATTTCAGGGGCCATAACTCTGGAAATAGGTGGCGGAGTCAGACGAAAAATAGGAGGTGCGCAAGTTCATATCATGATAAAGACTCATGCAAGGTTTCATAAATTTATATCAAACACTTTTTGAGGTAGGCGCGTCACGAACTTCGGACGGATGGACGGACGGACGGACGCACGCACGGAGGCATGGATACACAGACAAGACCAAATCTATATGCCCCCACCACTCATAGGAGGCACAAAAATTGTTTGTTTGTATTGGTTTTAACGACGTTTTTCAACAGTATTTCAGTTTTGTAACGGTCGGCAGTTAACCTAACCAGAGTTCATGGATTCATAGCCGTACTGACCTGTTCTCCGTAAGTAACTGCCAACTTCCCCACATAAATCAGAGGTGGGGGACGACTGATTTCAGACATTAGAGAGTTTGAGATTTCAACCTTCGCCTTCCCCTTCAACGGCTCTTGCAAAGTTAACGTATGAAGTTGAAGTTCGATTAAAATTCCTTGAGATTTCCAAATTTGGAATGAACCTTACTTCATTTAATCCGCCTTTTCAATTTATCCGTAATTATGATCGTTTTTCTCGTGCATATTGATATCAACGGTATAAAACGGTATTATAATGCTTGAATAAAAGCATTTCAATTAATATAATTATCGCATGGATATTAGTGCGATTACGATAAAAAAGCGAAACGCTGTGAACAATGTAAAAACTCGTTGGTGTTGCTTCAAACATTTAGATTTTATATAAAATGATGCCAGTATACAATGTACGATTGGAAATCATAAATGAGAGGAAATAAAAATGATTATTATATCAACGTATTTTATTGTTGATAGTGTTCTTGAAAGATGATGCAGTTAATATTTTTTTCAAACAAAAACATGAAACACCAACTATTACAAATGCATTTGTCGAAATACTTTGAAATTAAGTTAAATATATGCGATAAAGCAAACACAAAAGGCATGACCATAAAAAATAAAGAACAGATTCATCCGCCATGCTGTTGACTAGTATTTAATAATTTTTCTTCAAGGTTTTTATCACTCTGAACTCGTACTTTGTACATCGAATTCCTTAAAAGAAGCGTTTTACTTGTGGACACTCATCCTGTTGAAAATTTAACCTTTTAAAAGTTATGTTGATAACATGAGCCAATATAAACAAGTTATGAATACATTTAACAAGCGAACTGAAAAGACGGAAATTGTCGCACAAAATAGCATGTTGGCATATACATGTATTTGTTTGAATATACTATTTTATAAGTAAAGCATGTGCAGATCCAGGAATTTCGGTTAGGAGGACACCAACTTTCTTTGATGCCGAGTATGTGGACAAAGTAGATGAAAAAAGACAAGTTTTGACTTTCGTGATATCACATCTTCGGACGTTCAAAACTTCACTTCATACGACAAAATGGCCCATTTAGTATAATCGATACCGGTTTGGGACACAATTATGCCGTAGAAGTTAAAGTTTGAACAAAATCTCAATGCTTCTCAAAATCAGTTGATAACTTCATACTTCCAGGTTCAGTTCAATGTATTTAGTTTAAGGTTACGATGGAGGCCTTGAGAAACAAAAATCAAACAACACCAAATCATAGAAAGAAAGATTTGTTTGACATGAAAATTGAACAGCATGTAAAAGATGTATATTACTTTACGAAACAAGTGTCAGTATACTGATATTAACATTGAAAAAAGAAAATGTTGTCTCCCTTTAAAAATGAATACCATTTGTAAAGAAATAAAGATAAACAATTGCTGAAAACTGTGTTCCACCTTGTTATGCGAAATTTCACCACTCGCACGCTATTGCGAATGCATCAAAACGAACATGTGTAACTATTCATTAAAAATGGTGAGTTTTTAAAGGCGTTTAACTGTCCGGATGTGGAGCCCCTTTAGGCAGTCCTTTTCCGGAATTCAATGTTTTTATCAGTATACTGACACTAGTTTCGTAAAGTAATATACATGTTTTACATGCTGTTCAAATTTCATGTCAAACAACTCTTTCTTTCTATGATTTGGTGTTGTTTGAGTTTTGTTTCTCAAGGCCTGATTCTCATCCTTAAATTATTAGCCATACAAAACTTCATTATTCTAATACTTATTGATAGTGTTTTGCATCAAATTTAGTCTAATTATACATATGGATAATCGAATGACTTAATAAGCAGAAATCCTGAAACAAAGCTTTTTATTTTACATAGTAATAAAGTCTTTGGCTTACTTGATATTACATGGAAAACTTTAGTAACAACGTCTGATATAAATAAAATACACGCATATCGGTGACGTGTTACCCCAAATATATACGAGAGAAGTTGAAGGGGAATGCGAAGGTTGAAATCTCAAACTCTCTATTATTTCATTTTATGATGAGAAATTTGCATCGATTGAAAATTTCAATTTTAACAAGAATTAACGTTAGATGTTATATTCGCAAACTGTTGTTGAAAAAAAATTAAGTTTACTGACCCGGCATTGTAAATTGTATACTCTATGTAAAGCACTGTGCCGTTCTCTGATATTTCGTTGCATACTATCTTTACAATAACCAGATCTTTTCCTCCAAGTAGTGTATACAATTCAATTCCATGGTAGGTCCCAATGGTGAATATGATAGGTAAATCCTATAGGTAATACAAGGTATTATAACAATTTTGTAAGCTGACGTAATATATGTACATCACAGGAACTCATAATTGAGCCGCACCATGAGAAAACCAACATAGTGGCTTTGCGACCAGCATCGATCCAGACCAGCCTGCGCATCCGCTCAGTCTGGTAAGGATCCATGCTGTTCGCTTTCAAAGCCTATTGCCATTAGAGAAACTGTTAGCGAACAGCATGGATCCTGACCAGACTGCGCGGATGCGCAGGCTGGTCTGGATCCATGCTGGTCGCAAAGCCACCATGTTGGTTTTCTCATGGCACGGCGCATACGAAGAAATCATGTAGTTGACTCAAGGATGACGTGCACTTCTCTGTGACCGCTTACTGAGGAAAATGTTTCAGCTTATTCGTCTTTTTGCCTCTGCTTAACTCTTACCCTGCTAAATTTCTATAACAAGAAACGTGGAAATTCCACGAAAACCCGGTTTTCAATTGCATCATGCCAACAGGTTTGTGGTTGTTTAGTAATTATTGTAATTCTTTTTCTTTTTTTTAAGTCCACCAAATTAGATGCCCAAGGGCAACATGTCGAGCCCGCCAGCTTTCAAAAGGACTGGGAGTTGCACAAGAAACTCTGTCTCATTGAGACAAACGTTTGTGACAAATAAAACAATTGTGCCAGGTTATTTTATAATCCCACATTCAATGACGAAGTTATTGTCCGGACAAGGTCAATTATAACCATATTTGACTTTTAAACTTCAAGTGTGACCTTTACCTTTAAGAAATTGACACGGGTTTGCTCGCGACACATGGTAGTGAACAATTGTGCCAAGTTATTTTAAAATCCCTCAATCAATGACAAAGTTATTGTCCGGACAAGGTCAATTATAGCCATATTTGACATTTATACTCCAAGTGTGACCTTGACCTTTAAGATACTGACGCCGGTATTGCACGCGACACACCATCTCATGGTGGTAAACAATTGTGCCAGGTTATTTTATTATCCCACATTCAATGACGAAGTTATTGTCCGGACAAGGTCAGTTATAGCCATAATTGACCTTTCAACTCCAAGTGTGACCTTGACCTTTTAAGAAATTGCCACGGGTGTTGCCCGCGACACGCCATCTCATGGTGATCAAGATCATCAAGACAAACATTCTGACTAAATTTCATAAAGATTTGGTTATATCTGTGGCTTCTAGAGTGTTCAGAAGCTTTTCCTTTGATTTGACCGGGTGACCTAGTTTTTGATCCCAGATGACCCAGATTCAAACTTGACCTAGAAATGATTAAGACAAACATTCTGACTAAGTTTCATAAATATTGGGTTACAACTGTGGCCTCTAGAGTGTGGCCTTTTCTTTTCATTTGACCGGGTGACCCAGTTTTTGACTCAACATGACCCAGTTTCGAACCTGACATAGAAATCATCATGAATAACATTCTGACCAAGTTTCATAAAGATTGGGTCACAAATGTGGTCTCTAGAGTGTTCACCAGCTTTTCCATTGATCTGACCTACTGACCTAGTTTTTGATTTAACATGACCCAAGTTCAAACTGGATCTAGAGATCATCAAGACTAACATTCTGACCAAGTTGCATAAATATTATTTCACAAATATGGTCTCTAGAGTGTTCAGAAGCTTTCTTTTGATCTGACCTACTGACCTAGGTTTTGACCCAACATAACCCAGTTTCAAACTTGACCTAGAGATCATCAAGACTAACATTCTGATCAAGTTTCATAAAGATTGACTCACAAATGTGGCCTCTAGAGTGTTCACAAGGCAAATGTTGACGGACGACGGACTACGCACGCCGACGGACGCCGGACAATGACCGGTCACAATAGCTCACCTTGAGCACTTTGTGCTCTGGTGAGCTAAAAAGTTACAATATAAGTTATTTATAGTAACAACTAAGGGAAGTTAATCTTCAAAATTAATATATAAAAATAAATTAAAAAAAATGTAAGTCCACACAAAATCCTTACCAGGTAGACACAGGTCAACATATACCTCAAAATTGGATGAAACATGCATGTTGTACTGCATAAAAGTGATACCGACTTTTCCCTACGACTAGTAATGAAAAAGTTACAATATCAGCTATTTATAGTAACAACAAAGGGAAGTAATTCTAAAGAAGGGACCTGCGCATGACACTCCGTCACATGATGGTTTACAATTGTGTTAAGTTACATCAAAATCCCTCCATGTATGAAGAAGAAATGCTCCGGACAAAGTCATTCTTGTGTCTGAACTTGGCCTCTAAATGTGACCTTGACCTTAGACCTAGGGACCTGGTTCTTGCGCATGACACTCCGCCTCGTGGTGGTGAACATTTTTGCCAAGTTCTATCAAAATCCCTCCATGCATGTTGAAGAAATGCTTCGGACAATGTTTCAAGTGTACCCATACTAAAGATATTGAATGGAAACCATTATTCTATTTTTAGATACAGTTACCCCAAATATCATTCAAAACTAGTTGTTCAGATAAGTTTAATGTACACAAAGTTTGGTGGTAGTAAGTAAGTCCAAACTAAAATTATAAAGCAGAAACCACCTTTATGATGATCACACCGAGAAAAAAAAATCTATTTTTAGAGAAAAAAATCTAGTTTTAGAGAAAAAAATCTAGTTTTAGAGAAAAAATCTATTTTTAGTAACTGTGACCTTGACCTTGACCAATAAAAAAAATTGGATCTCAGTTGGATTTGAACCATGCTCTTCCGTCCCATTGACTAAAAAGTAGCTTTTGGCCCAACGCTCTTGACCACTGCGCCACCGTGTAATTTTCTAAGTGTGAAGATAAGATAAGTTATCCTGACCTTGAACTTGACCCCAATGACCCCATATATAATCCCGACCTTGGTTTTTCTATAAGCTACCTATAGGCCAAGTTTAATTTCAATACATCAATGAAAACTTAAGTTATTGTGCGGAAACCAATTTTTCTATTTTTAGCAACAGCGACTTTGACCTTGACCCAAATGACCCCAAATGCAATCCAAACTTCATCTCCTTATCACATATCTACAGGCCAAGTTTGGTGTCTATAGCTTGTTCCAAACTAAAGTTATTGTGCGGAAACCAAGTTTGACGCCCGTCCGCCCGACGACATACCCCAGTCATCGGCGTGAAGTTGGCAGTACAGCAGTAGCAGCAGTATGAGCAGTTAACTGTTGCTACTGCCAGCAGTTACAGCAGTTAACTGCTCTTACCGCCAGCAGTTACAGCAGTTAACTGCTGCTACTTCCAGCAGTTACAACAGTTAACTGTTCCTACTGCCAGCAGTTACAGCAGTTTATTGCGTGTCGCAGTTAACTATCAGCAGTGACAGCAATTAATCGTGTGTACTAACACCAGTTAACTGCTACCACTGCCAGCAGTTACAACAGTTAATAACGCTGTATTACCAGTTAGATGATGAGAATGGCATAAGCTAATTATTTTGTCAGTGTCCTACATATACGTGTAGTACTTCCAGCAGTTAAATCAGTTTTTCCAGTTTCCTACAGATGTGTAATAGGCCGTCAAACCTACCCTTCTCGCTTATACATTTGTCCGTATCGTATACTGAAGCGTTCTTAATCTATTTCTATCTTCAAACTTTAAACGAAGTCTCGTGCGCGTTCAGTTGTTCTTATTACCTTTAATGTTATTGGATCGCGCAAGTGCAACGTCCAAGGATATTCATTTTTTTGTTACAAAATTACTCAATGGTCATTTCTTTTACGGACATTGCCAAAGACTTGTTATGTTCTGTTGCCAAGTGTTATGTGCAATGATTTTACATCTGTGCTTATTCCACGATAATGAGGCGGGAAAAGTGCCGAATCGTGATTCGAACACTCCTCAGCCCGTTACAGATGTTATCGCCAGCAGGTAAATGATGTTTCTACGACATGCTTTGTCATTTCTTTGTGTATGTCACTGCCAGCAGTTACATATTGTCACTTAAACAGTTTCGGTTGTTTTCTATATGATATTGACAGCTGTTGAAATACTATATTTTCTATATTTCCTATAAACATTATATTATGATACTGATAGCAGTTAAATGACGATATCTGGTATCAGTGTCAGATAGATATCAATGTTACTTTCAACAGTTAAAAGATGTTTCTACGATTACTTTCATCAGTTTCCTATATGTTACTACAGGTAGTTAATGTTTTTAAGAGCAGGATATGCAACCTCCAGCAATAAAACGATATTACTAAGAACAGTTTCGTCATTTTTATTACTATTTTACTGTCAGCAGTTAAATAACTTATAAGAACGTTTTACCAGTCTCATATATACGTAACTGCCAGCATTTAAATATTACTAAGAACAGTTTATCAGTATGGTTTATTTGAGCTGTTGATCAGGTTTTTATGTCTGTTATTGCTAGCAGTTAACTGGTATATACGAGCAGTTTAAAATTCTCATATATATCATGTAAGACCAGCAGGTAAATGGTTTACACGTCTCAATTATGTTTGTGTCAGCAGTTAAGTGGTCTATGAGAGCAGTGACTGCTGTTACTTCCAGCAGTGAAATGACCAATGAAAGCAGTTTCCGAGTTTTCTTGTGTTACTGTCAGCAGTCAAATGGTTTATAAGAGCAGTACACCAGTTTTCTACGCGTAACTACCAGCGGTTAAATGTTTTATGAAAGCGATTAACCAGGTTCCTGTTACTGCTAGCAGTAAAATGGTTTATGACAGCAACTCACAAGGTTCTTGGTACAGCCAACAAGAGCAATAAACCAGTTTCGTATATATTTCTGGTGTATATACTGCTGAAAAAAAGCTACTCCAACCGCATTCAGCCCCGTGTTCCTGAAAACAAGAGTTTTCCAGGCAAACACCGCCCGACTTCGACCCGGGTTCCTCCCAAACAAGTGTTTTCCCAGAATGGCGGCCACCCGTGCCTGGTGGGGGGCAACCCTCTCTACAACGGCCACTCGGTCCGATCCGCTAATAAAGGTCTGGGGCGGATCTGGGGACGCCCAAACTGGAAAAAATGACAAATTCCGAAAATGGCCTGAAACCAAATTTGAGACCCGCTCACGAGTAAACAAGAGTTTTCTCGGAATAGCCACTATGCTGGCCCCCCATAGACCGCCACCCTCTACAACGGCCACCCGGTCTCAACCCTAGATAAAGGTCCCCTAGGGACCTCCTATTAACTGCTGGAACGATTTTAGGCCACCCCCGAACCATCCGCACCTCACACCTTGACCCGGGTTCCTTCCAAACAAGAGTTTTCCCGGAATGGTGGCCGCCCTGCCTGGTGGGGGACAACCCTCTCTACAACGGCCACCCGGTCCGATCCGCTAATAAAGGTCTGGGGCGGATCTGGGGACGCCCAAACTGGAAAAAATGAAAAATTCCGAAAACCAACTTTGAGACCCGTTCACGAGTAAACAAGAGTTTTCTCGGAATAGCCACTATGCTGGCCCCCAAGAGACCGCCACCCTCTACAACGACCACCCGGTCTCAACCCTAGATAAAGGTCCCCTAGGGACCTCCTATTAACTGCTGGAACGATTTTAGGCCATCCCCAACCCACCCCCGCCTCACTCCTCGACCCGGGTTCCTCCCAAACAAGAGTTTTCCCGGAATGGCGGCCACCCGTGCCTGGTGGGGGACTACCCTCTCTACAACGGCCACCCTGTCCAATTCGCTAATAAAGGTCTGGGGCGGAGCTGGGGACGCCCAAACTGGAAAAAATGACAAATTCCGAAAATGGCCTGAAACCAACTTTGAGACCCGCTCACGAAAAAACAAGAGTTTTCTCGGAATAGCCATTATGCTGGCCCCACATAGACCGCCACCCTCTACAACGACCACCCGGTCTCAACCCTAGATAAAAGTCCCATAAGGACCTCCTATTAACTGCTGGAACGATTTTAGGCCACCCCCGACCCACCCCCGCCTCACACCTCGACCCGTGTTCCTCCCAAACAAGAGTTTTCCCGGAATGGCGGCCACCCGTGTCTGGTCGGGGACAACCCTCTCTACAATGGCCACTCGGTCCGATCCGCTAATAAAGGTCTGAGGCGGAGCTGGGGACGCCCAAACTGGAAAAAATGACAAATTCCGAAAATGGCCTGAAACCAAATTTGAGACCCGCTCACGAGTAAACAAGAGTTTTCTCGGAATAGCCACTATGATGGTCCCCCATAGACCGCCACCTTCTACAACGGCCACCCGGTCTCAACCCTAGATAAAGGTCCCATAGGGACCTCCTATTAACTGCTGGAACGATTTTAGGCCACCCCCGACCCACCCCCGCCTCACACCTCGACCCGGGTTCCTTCCAAACAAGAGTTTTCCCGGAATGGCGGCCACCCGTGCCTGTGGGGGACTACCCTCTCTACAACGGCCACCCGGTCCGATCCGCTAATAAAGGTCTGGGGCGGAGCTGGGGACGCCCAAACTGGAAAAAATGACAAATTCCGAAAATGGCCTGAAACCAACTTTGAGACCCGCTCACGAGTAAACAAGAATTTTCCCGGAATAGCCACTATGCTGGCCCCCTTTAGACCGCCACCCTCTACCACGGCCACCCGGTCTCAACTCTAGATAAAGGTCCCCTAGGGACCTCCTATTAACTGCTGGAACGATTTTAGGGCACCCCCGAACCACCCGCACCTCACACCTTGACCCGGGTTCCTTCCAAACAAGAGTTTTCCCGGAATGGTGGCCGCCCTGCCTGGTGGGGGACAACCCTCTCTACAACGGTCACCCGGTCCGATCCGCTAATAAAGGTTTGTTGCGGAGCTGGGTACGCCCAAACTGGAAAAAATGAGAAATTCCGAAAATGGCCTGAAATCAACTTTGAGACCCGCTCACGAGTAAACAAAAGTTTTCTCGGAATAGCCACTATTCTGGCCCTCCATAGACCGCCACCCTCTACAACGGCCACCCGGTCTCAACCCTAGATAAAGGTCCCCTAGGGACCTCCTATTAACTGCTAGAACGATTTTAGGCCAGCCCCGACCCACCCCCGCCTCACACCTCGACCCCAGGTTCCTCCCAAACTAGAGTTTTCCCGGAATGGCGGCCACCCGTGCCTGGTGGGGGACAACCCTCTCTACAACGGCCACCCGGTCCGATCCGCTAATAAAGGTCTGAGGCGGAGCTGGGTACGCCCAAACTGGAAAAAATGAAAAATTCCGAAAATGGCCTGAAACCAACTTTGAGACCCGTTCACGAGTAAACAAGAGTTTTCTCGGAATAGCCACTATGCTGGCCCCCCATAGACCGCCACCCTCTACAACGGCCATACGGTCTCAATCCTAGATAAAGGTCCCCTAGGGACCTCCTTTTAACTGCTAGAACGATTTTAGGCCACCCCCGACTCAGCCCAGCCTCACACCTCGACCCTGCTGTAACTGCTGGCAGTAGTAGCAGTTAACTGCTACTACTGCTGCTACTGCTGTAGTGCCAACTTCACGTCGATCAATCTAATAACCAGTTTTCTACGAAAACCTGGTTAATGACCTTGTCCATCTTTCAGTTTGGACAGTACAATACGATTAAAAGTACTGTTTACACTGGTTGAAAATGCAGAATCAAACATGTTGGAAAGCTTTTTGATATTAAAAAGAAATATCCTTATTCCTTTTCAAGTTATTAAATGTATACTTTTTCGAAAGAAGAAATACAAATTGATAAATTGTAACGAAGTTCATTGCGAAAAATGTTGCGCTGTACACACTCGTAGTATCTCATTCCTAACCTGATCTTTTAAATGGAAAAAATGCTTTTAAATTTATTATATACCTTTGACACTTAAGAAATGGGTTTCCATGGAGGATATGAAATATATTTCCAAAAAAGTATAAACTTCTTTTGGCCTCAATTGTTGCAATAAAATTCCGTGAGCTCTCGGACCATAAGTTTAATATGTTTGGAAGACATACATGATGGATGTACAGATTTTGGCTAGCAATTGAACTGGACATTATTTTCACTGAGGATAATAACTTTCGGCAATAAATTGTGTGGAGCGGGGTGTCAGGCCACTAGAAGATGGTAGCTGGTCTTGAGACTTGGTATCTCTACTTCTCCCCTCCCACAACTGAGTAGGGTTGAGTTGACGCCTCGCAGCACTCTGACTGGGGAAATATTTTTTATATAATGTATAAATATATAATAATATATTATGTATGTTTTCCGTGTAGGAATAAAAGAAAATTGATATTTTATATGATTGAAGTTGAGTTGAACAGGATATAATTTTAAAGATGGTTTTGCAGTATTTGCTTTATATTATACATTTTATAGTAAAATATGTGCAGTTTTTCGTTTAGTTTTAAAACATAGAATTAAAGTACATGCACGATGTGTTGGTGTTAAAGGTAGAAAATGTGTTAACAATGTAGATACATGACAATGCAGATAACAAATCCTAAATGTGAGTTTATCTACATTTGTATTTGTTCTCCTGACTTCCCTGATTTATTCTGATTAAAGGAGAAATAATTCATTTACGTTTGAGCGTAGCGATTTAGGAAATAAATGTATTTTACTCACTTTAAGGCAACCAGTGATTGTCACTGTGGTAGAATTGATGTCTGAAACATTACACTTTACAAAAAGTCCACCTCTTGTTACATTCTGTATTGCATTGTAGTAATGATCCAGTGGAAGATTGTATACATTGATGCTGTTTGGATTGCAAACAATCCCTGCAAAGAATAGTTAAATACATAACTGAACATTTTCTATCACGATACATGTTTGTGCTGTTTCTAAATGGAATGTTTTAGAATAAAGGCGAACAGAGAAAAAGTCAGTGAATAGTTTCTGCGAAAATATTGTGCTTGAGACATGCATTGGCGAAGTCGACTTTGTCTAGCGGTAAAGAGCTCTTTTCATACGCCCAACTCGCACTTGACGGATATTCATATTTTTGAAGTGATGTAAAGATCATTTCGTTAGAATTAAAGTGCTAATTGTCTATAGAGAGATGTTTACCTGCGCAAGTAGGCTGGCTTCCAGACCACTGGCCGTTGATACATGTACGGGTGGCGGAAGTACTTGTGATGATGTAACCAACGTTGCACGTGTAAGTTACCGTATCTCCTTCATCGATTCCAGAATAAGACATGTTACCGTGAGCAATATCCTCTGGTGTTATGCACGTACCTGTAGGAAAGTAATAGACTGAGAATAATCCTGATTTGACCTTTATTTTTAAGAAACGGATGCATTGATAGTTAATACGATGCGAGAGTTTATTTGTTGAAAATTTAAATTTCGATGTTTCTATTTTCGATCTTCGAGCACGTATGAAGTTCAAAATTGCATCTAAATTCAGCTTTTCAAAATTTGATTTTCGAACTGGGTCGATATTAAGTGCAAATTTGAAATTCAGTTGTTTTAATACCACCAAAATATTCAGCCTTTTGAAAATTTGAATATCGGTATTCATTTTGGCTTCAAATGCAGTGATAAATTTTAAACACATGTACGTCAAGCTGGCTTGAAACTCAATTCCTTGCAAGATCGGTTATGTCAATTTTGAATCATGTTTTAATCAGAATGTATGAAATTCAGATGCAAATTTAATGCAATTTGACTTTTCGGTCTTCATATTTTCTGGGACTCAAAACCCGACATGACGTTATGAAACAGACTTTCGATCATCGATGACAATGTCGCGGTTTATGACTGGCTAACAAATGCGCAACCTCTGCTTTTTGATTACAGTGCCCCCTATCTACAACAACACTCTTTGGGAGACGGGAAATATGGTTGTTGTTCGGAGGGAGTTGTTGTAGAGTGGTAAAATAAAGAACAATAAGCATATTTTGGAGTCAGTAGCAAGTGTTGTTGCAAGGAGGGAATTGTTTTCATACTAGTAATGTTATTTTTTTATGTAGGTGTAACAAAGCTAAATTTTAATATTTGTATTTCGATAGTTGCCACGATACCAAATATAAAATCAAATGATCTTCTGTCAAAATTGTAGGCTTAACATGGCCAGCCAGTGGGGGTTATTATGTCAACATGTAAAAATGAAAGATTTGTTAGTGACATTTTCACTTATAAAATACTGATATCACCTCGCATAGTAATCTATAAGACCTGAAATCCCTATAACATTGAGTAGAATATTATAAGTTTTATAAAGTACCACCATTGTTTTTAATTTTACAAAATTTCAGAAATGCTTAAACAGTGGGTGAAGAAAATGTCTTATGAAATTAAAACGAGTTCGGTGACCTGTGCTTTTTGTTCTCTTGTTTGTCTTAAAAATGAATGTTCTTCAAGCTCACAGAGTATGAAAAAAATCTTTACGGTAGAAAAAACTAGATGTGTGTCCATAGAACACAGGTGCCCCCCACTCCTGTCACTGTAACATGGTTTAATGACTCAGGTTAAACAATTTTTAAGATGTTTTGCAACACAAACTTTTAAGAGCCTTATGTGTATTTTTCACTTAGTTGGCCATAACTCTGGCCTAGCTGAGTAAAATCCTAAAGAGAACACTTCATAGGCTATAAAGAAATCCTCTAATGTTTTATGATTCTAGGTCAAGTACATTTAAACATACATGTTTCACAAACTTTTTTTTTCGGAGTAAGTCTGGACAAGAAGTCTGGTCTCGTGTAGTGAAATAATGACTGTAGGCAAAATATATTCGGAGCTACGCGCGACAAAACATTAAAATGACAATTTTTTCCTATGTCAGGGGCAATAACTCCTACAATACTGAATGAATCCGGACGCGAAACCCCAGGTGCACAACTGCACATGCTGACCAACATTCCTGTAAACTTTGGTGACTCTAGGTCAAATACTTTTGGAGCTACGCGCGACAAAACATTAAAATGACCGATTTTAAACTACGTCAGGGGCCATAACTCCTACACGATTGAATGAATCCGGACGCGAAACCCAAGGTGCACAACTGCACATGCTGACCAACATTCCTGTAAACTTTGGTGACTCTAGGTCAAATGATTTTGGAGCTACGTGCGACACAACATTAAAATGACCAATTTTTAACTGAGTCAGGGGCCATAACTCTTACACGATTGAATGAATCCGGATGCGAAACCCTAGTTGCACAACTGCACATGCTGACCAACATTCCTGTAAACTTTGGTGACTCTAGGTCAAATACTTTTGGAGCTACGCACGACACAACATTAAAATGACCAATTTTTTTACTAAGTCAGGGGCCATAACTCCTACACGACTGAATGAATCCGGACGCGAAACCCCAGGTGCACTACTGCACATGCTGACCAACATTCCTGTAAACTTTGGTGACTCTAGGTCAAATACTTTTGGAGCTACGCACGACACAACATTAAAATGACCAATTTTTTTACTAAGTCAGGGGCCATAACTCCTACACGACTGAATGAATCCGGACGCAAAACCCCAGGTGCACTACTGCACATGCTGACCAACATTCCTGTAAAGTTTTGTGACTCTACATCAAACACTTTTGGAGCTAGGCGCGACATAACATTCTCGGACGGACGGACTGACGTACAAGAGCAAATCTATATACCCCCACCACTCATGGGGTTGCGGGGGGGGGGGGGGGGGGGCACAAAAAACGATCCTACATCCTTAACAAACATGAAATATCGGTAAAACCAATGGATGCTCCCCAAAATTTGCATATTACAAGAACAAAAGCGTAAGGACCTCGAACATTTTACTATTCAGATTGCCTATCCAATTAAGAAAAAAGTGACATAGGGCTAGACTTCTAAAATTGCATAGTAATGATAGTTGAAGACCATTTCTTGATAAATGCGACTTCATTTTACAAGTTTATGAACAAAAAAGAAGACTGTAGACATTTCTCATTCTCTTTTCTATTAAAATATGAACATAAATCATTTTTACGTTTCCCCCCAGTGACGCAACAAAATAGTTCACATGCCTTTGTAAATAATTATTATATACGTATGCTGCAAAAATGGTACTTAGTCACGGTGGGGGGGATGTTTAGATATGAAAAAAAAAATAAGTACAGGGTGTAGGCAAATGAATTTTACATAAATATTTGACACTTATTGCATGTGTTTCCTAAACCTTACATATCTACAGCTTTTTCATATTTGTAAATATTTCAAGCGTAGAAAACACTAAACTAAATAAATAGCGGACATAGAAAGTCAAGCTAGAAAGCAGACTTATCCTTTTTAGTATATCTTATGATTTTTTCAATCAGATCTGTTACCTCTTGCGAGTCGTAAGTCCGTCGATTGAGTGTCATCAGGATTGATACAACTGCGTCTGTCGTAAGTCAGGAACCAAGCAAGTGGCTTATATTAGACATATTACATATATATATGTGTCTTCAACATAAACATGACAAAGAGATACAGACGAACTTCTGTGGGAATAGTGCCACTTTGGTGCAAATTTTTTACCTTTTGTAGGACACAATTGAAGCGAACCTAGAATGCATTTTAAGAACAACATTTGCTTTTATTCGATCCAGCATCCTATACCCTAACAGAACTACACCAGACACCATCTCCTTAAGAAAACATTTGCTTTTATTCGATCCAGCACTGACACCCATAGAACTAATACTGACCCGCCCAGAACTAACACTGGCACCCCCAGAATTAACATCAATTCTCTCACACGTCTGAAACTTATTTCGAGGCCAACTGAAATACTAGTTAGGACTTCAAAGAACTAACACAGACACCCCAAGAATATAGATCTACATAAATGTTGATACTAGCTAGTGAAGTTCTGTTCTACTGATATAAAATGGTAAAAGTAAGGCATCCCTGAACCCACAGTGGAATAGGCAGTCTCCTGCACCCCTCCGCTTCAAGTGAAAAAGGCCAACTATGCCAAAGTATGCCAGCTCCACCGCTGCATGTACTCAATAATAATCCTCCACATAATGCCCGGTCAGTATTGTACATGTGTAAACACAGTATAGCAATAGATGTATAAAAAACAAACAATAGGCTATGATCAATGCATCAGTTATCATGGGCACTCGGGTGGAAATAACTGAAGTACAGTTATGGGTCCAGAAGTTTTGTTCCACTTTTATTTTTTCCTTTTCATTTATTCTTAAAAATGTCAATAAAACTGATAATCTACATGGTACAAGTTTATTTATTGTATTAAAATATTTCATAGTAGACATACCTTAAATGCCAATGCTTATTTTAACTAAAAATACACATTTTAAATTTTTCAAAAATATGACCCTTGGTTACAAACTGTTCGAATTTCAAGAAAACAAATATGAAATAAAACCATTTTTTGTGAAGTTTGATAGGAATATAACTTATGTATCAGTATTTGAATCCATTATATAAAACTATCAGCTATTGAAGTCAAGAAATACATATACTTTAAAGGGCAATATTTCATTGAAAACTGAAGAAAATATGCGCACTTCCTCTTGAGAGTGAAGCGTCCTTTGAATTTCGCCGAATTCCAGGCAGTGGTTGCTGAGAAATATTAGTTTACTAATGTTGAAAAATCAAAGGGCAATAAATCAGTGAAAATCATTCAACAGAAACATGAAGATAATATGCGCATCTCTTGTTAGTAAAGCTTCCTATGAAGTACGGCTAAATTCCAGCCAGCGGTTGCTGAGAAATACTCCTGACATGAATTGTACTACAGTATACTACTGTTGAACAATCAAAAGGCAATAACTCGATGAAAAATCATCTGATCGAAACACGAAGATAATATGCACGTCTCTTGATAGTAAAACTTCCTATGAAGTATGGGTAAATTCAAACAAGTGGTTCCTGAGAAATACTACAGACAAGAATTGTACTATAATATACTATTGTTAAATAATCAAAGTGCAATAACTTTGTGAAAAAAAATCATCCAACCAGAACTTGAAGATAATATGTGCATCTCCTCTTGATAGTGAACCTTCCTATGAAGTTTTATTACATTCCAACCAGTGGTTGCTGAGAAATACTCCGGATAAGAATTGTACTGTAGCATACTACTGTTGAATAATCAAAGGGCAATAACTCAATGAAAAATCATCCGACCGGAACACGAAGAAGATATACGCATCTCCTTTTGACATTGGAGCTTCCTATGAAGTATGGCTAAATTCCAACATTTAGTTCCTGAGAAATACTCCGGACAAGAACTGTACTGTAGTATACTACTGTTGAAGAAGCAAAGGATAATAACCGAAAAATCATCAAAACAGAACACGAAGACAATATGCGCATCTCCTCTTAAAAGTGAAGCTTCCTATGAAGTTTCGCTTAATTCCAAGCAGTAGTTGCTGGGAAATATCCCGGACAAAAATTCGGGACGGACGGACGAACCGATGCCTAATGCTTCCTATTTGGGAGCATAAAAATGCAATCTTAATTCTCACAGTCTGACTACAATAACCTAACTAAATAAGTAATGCTATTTTTTTTTATTTTTTTTTTGTTGGTCGCGTCTGCTGAACCGTATATTCACAGAGCGTATATATTACACGAGTAAAAAAATCGATCGAATATATTCGACTGACAATAGCACGCGCATGAAACGTATATGATACATAATAAAAATTATGTGATGTTTAAGTTGGACTTAGGTTTCATAGACACCAAAATTAATGTCTCACATGCAGAAATTACAGAAGAGCATAAGTGCCAGGTGCGTTTATTTATTAACCCGAATTTTCGACTTACGTAACTCGAAATTTGAACGCCAGTCTGTCTGTCAAAGGCCAAAAATGTAATGGACGACTTTTGACTCTTCGAAGTGGAATCATTTATCTACACATCCACACATTGTACCGAACACGTTGGGACTTGAACCTATACTACCATACATCAATGTATGACCTACCATAGCCTCTAGAGATACTCTAGATTTCAAACTGTAGGCCTATCCAGGATAATTGGTCAGACTCATAACTACACTTTCATTTAGGGTATGTCTATATTTCATTGACATATGGGCTCAAACTAGGTCGAAAACCTTCCAAACTTAAAAATGGTTTAGGCATCTGAGGTCTTCCTCCAACATAAAAGCTGGGAAGTCGCCATATGACCTATAATTCTGTCGGTGCGACGTTAAACCCAGCAAAATCAATCAATAAATAAACATGGTTTAAATAGTGATATTTTCTATGAGCAAACCCTGTAGGGCTACCCAATGGATACACCAGGTACCTAATCTTGGCCAGAACCTATTCATCCACGTAAACTATTCTAGTCAGTAACTCGAAGTTTCGAGTTAGTAACTCGAAATTTCAACTTAATAAATAACATACACCTGGCACTAATGCTCTTCCGTAAGAAATGGACAAAGAAAAACGTTTTTTTTTCAACGAATACATCACATTTTCATCAATTTGTTGAAAAAAAAATCAAAACAATAAAATTTTATTGACACATCTAAATTCTGCTAATGCTAGATTCACACTGCCGACCAAATCGATCCGATTGTTCCGAAACCATTGTTCGGGAACTGGACTATCCCACTCGGGTGTGATTCTTATGTCTAATTTGTATAAATATTTGATCAATTACCGATCGAGGGGTACGGAAAGTTATCGGCTGCGTTCGTCCGGCCGTCAGTTGGCGGTCGAGTTAACAATGACAAGAAATTGGGAAATGGTCGCTATTTTGATTGGCAATGCTCGGACTTTTTATCCGATATTTTTGATATGTGAAAAAATCGAGTAGCAGTCGGTTGGCAAGGGTTCGTGAAAAAATCGTGAAAAGATAATGTGGCAATCGACTCTTGATTGTTTAGAAATTGCCTTGATTGGAAAATGATCGAAAAACGATACTTGATTGCTGTACGAAATCGCCACCCGATCTATGTCATCTGCTGTCCAGATTAGTTGGAACTACCACTACCACAACCACAACTACTTTTACTCTCACTAACAATACCACCACCACTAACACTAATATTACTACCACCACCACCACCACTACCACTAACACCATCTCTGCCACTACCACCAATACTACTACCACGACCATTACTACTACTATCACCACCTCTACTACCACTGCCACCACAACAACCACTACTACTACAACCGCCACCACTACCAATACCACCACCACTGCTACCACCATCACTACCACCATCTTTACTACCACTACCACTACCACCACCAAGACCACTACCACTACCACCTCCACTACTACTTCTACCACCACCACTACTACTACTACCACTACAAATACCACCACCACCTCTACCACTATCACCACTACTACCACTATCACCACCACTACCACCATCACCTCTAACAACAACACCAATACTACTACTGCTACTACTACTACCACCACTACCAATACCACCACTACCACCACAAATATCACCACACTACCACTACTACCACTATCACCACGACCTCTACCACCACCACTTTTACCACTATCACCACCACCACCTCTAACACCACCACTGTTGCTACCACCACCACTACTACTACCTCCATCACTACCACCACCAGTACTACCACTACCGCCACTATTACCTCTACCACCACCACTGCTACCACTACCACCACCACTACCATTACGACCATCTCTACTACCGCTACCACCACCAAGATCACTACCACTTCCACCACCACTACTACTAATAGCACCACCACTACCACCGCCACTACTACTACTACCAACACCACAACTACCACTACTACTACCACTATCACCACCACTACTACCACCAATCCTATTACCGCTGCCACCACTAATACCACTACCACCACCATCATCTCTAACACCACCACAACTACCACCTGAACTACCAATACAACCACCATCACTACTACTACTACTACTACTACTAATACCACTACTGCCACTACCACTACTACCACTATCATCTCCACGTCTACCACCACCACCACCTCTAACTCCACCACCACCACTATTACTAATACCTCTACCACTACCATCACCACTACTACCACCACCACCAGTACTGCCACTACCAAAACCACCACATCTACTTCCACCACCACAACCACTACTACCACTACCACCATCACAACCACAACCGCTACTACCCTTTGAAATCGCTGAGCATCGCAACGTTCCAAACAGTGGCGTTATGATAATAAAAACGCTACTAAATTTATCTTATGGACTGCCTCTTTCTTTCCTATGAGACAGCATGCGTTCATTTGGCGCACGTATACATGAAACTCAAACACGGCAATCCCCTGTGTATACATTTTTTTCGGAATAGCATCGAGTATAAAATTTTATCGGTGTAACACTTGGGTAACGGTGTTCGGGAGACATTCATTATCATTTCATTCTTCGCCATGAAGGCCTAGGCTGTAATTTGTGGAGAGCCGACATGCAATGACGGGATTATCTATAAAAGCCACAGTCACAGTTGCGACCATAACAATACATTAATTTCAAAGCGATCAACTTAAAGGCTGAACACCACTAAATTCTTACGCCGCCATTTTTACCTAGCATGTGATAGGAACATGCCGATTTCAACAGAATGCAAAGTGATACATACCCTATAAACGACTGTACTCCCGAGTGAACAAAACAATAAACTGACAGCTAAAAGTTGAAAAACAGCATTTTAAAGTGACTGATTTGCTTTAAAGGTATGTATATTTATATTTTATTTGAAGCTGAACATGATTTTTTCTTTATATAATGTGTTAGTCTGATTACAGGTAGAATTATAGCAAAAAAACTCGATTGATCACTGATTTTGTCCATAAATTGTACATTGTCGGCGTCAAAAGTACATATTTTCTTGCTTGAAGAACGACCTAAATGTCAGTTCCACTGTTTCATGGATAAAGAAACAATACTAGTTTGGTAAAATAAAATAAAATCATTGCTAAAATCTCCAATTTGTTTATAACCGTCAATGAAAAAAGATTCGGTGTGATTACCTGACTGTATGCATGCTTGCTTTAGTACTGTACAAGTGCTTGCGACTTTCGGAAAAAGAGTGTATGCCTGTTTGCGACTGACTTATGTATAAAATATCGGCGTATCCTAAGCTCCTGTAGTATTTCTTCATAATTATAACCCGTAAACAAAGTTTGAAGGAGGGTGGCATATAGGAGTCACCATGCGGTCTGTCTGTTCGGTCTGTTTGTATATGTGTCCTCATAAATTTGGTCGTGCCATTACTTCAATACTATTACACCTACCTCTTTCAAAATTTACACACAAAGATCGGCAATATGTAATTAATGTCCGTCTTATTCATTTCCTTTTCTTTTTAAAGTGACACTTAAAAGTGAAACAGGGTGTGATTTTTGTGTCCGTGCCATAACTTTTTATGCATTACGGGATTCTGAAATAACTTTGCAATAATGTTCACCATCATGAGACCATCATGAGACGATGTGTCGCACAATTTCAACCTGTTTATAGAATTTCAACCCATTGAATAAATAAGCTTTGAAAATTTGAACAATAAATCCACTAACCGTTTGTAGATCGCTTTCTTGACAACGTCGCACAGTAAACAGCTCTATTTTAGTTATGTCGTCCGTCGTCAACAATTTGACTGTTAACTGTAGAGGTCACACTTTTGGTCCAGTCTTAATGAAACTTGGTCAGAATGTTACCCTAAGTAGAATCTTGGATGAATTTGATATTAGGTCATCTGGGCTTAAAAACTAGGTCACCAGGTCAAATCAAAGGAAAAGGTTGTTAACAGTCTAGAGATCACAATTTGGACCAACCAGAATATTACCCGAAAATAAAATCTTGGACGAGTTCGATTAAGGGGCCATAACTCTAGAATCCATGAAGCGATATAGCCAGTTTTCGAAAGAAACCAATATATTATACAAATACAAGTTTTGCAAGTTTGATTAAAGTTGGCTGCAAAATGTGGTCTCTATCGTGTTCACAAGCCAAAAAATAGCAAGTTTTTTCCTTTAAGGGGCCATAATTCTTGAATCCATTCTCGGGTCTGGCTAGTTTAGTTTTCGAAAGGAACCGAGATATTATGCCAATACAAGTTGTATGTAATTTTGATTATGGGTTAGAATTACGCTTTGAGAAACAAAAATCAAACACCAAATCATAGAAGGAAAGAGTTGTTTAACATGAAAATTGAACAGCATATTATGTATATTACTTTACGAAACAATGTCAGTATACTTATATAAACATTGAATTCCGGAAAAGGACTTCCTAAAGTTGCCCCACTTCCGGACAGTCAAACGCCTTTAAAAACTCACAATTTTCAAAGAACTGTTACAAATGTTCGTTTTGATGCATTTGCAATAGCGTGCGAGTGGTGAAATTTCACATAACAAGGTGGAACACAGTTTTCAGCAATTGTTTATTTATTTCTTTACAAATGGCATTCATTTTCAAATGGAGACAACTTTTTCTCGACGGATACTTAAATATTCGGAAAAAGTTGTCTCCCTTTGAAAATGAATGCCATTTGTACTTAAAATATTCAGGAAAAGTTGTCTCTCTTTGATAATGTTGTAAAGAAATCGAAAATCTAGAGAAATAACCATTTATTACAGGTCGCCCCCATTAAAAAAAAAAAAAAAAAAAAAAAAAAAAAAAAAACCGTGAAATTTAGCCCTGTGCAAGAAATATCTCAAATATTCCTACATTATTCATGAAATTTAGATTCAAGATCCATTTAATATTTAAGATGGTTGTCATTTTCAATCGGAAAAGTGCTAATTTTAATTACATCTGGACAATTGTAGTGATAAAATGTGAGAAAAAACATTTACAAGGTCCTAAAATCGACCAAAATAGAGTCACCTTGTCAAAAATTGGGTCTAAATTCCAAAAATACAAGCCATTTGTCACCATTTTACATCATATAGAATAGATTAATGGCCTTTTCATTGATTGGTTAACAAATATGTGCAATTCAGATTTTAAAATAATTACAGTTTTGAAACTTCAAATACAAGTGATCCTGTGAAAATAGTCTCGTCTATTTCACTCAATCAAACATTACCCCCTCCCCCCCCCCCCCCCCCCCCCCCCGCCAAAAAAAAAAAAAAAAAAGACACTGGTTGCACCGTTCGCCCGTCAATCGATCGATTATAGGTCTGGTGTCCGGTGACTAATATTTTTCAATGGAACAGTTGTAAGTTACTGTTGAACACGTTTAGGGCTTGTAAGATATAAAATGTCGACGAAAATGGGCGTAAAACCCCAAAACAATCATTCCTGGCTAATATAGTCTTTTAAGTTGGTCAAAATATGTAACGTCAAAACGACATGAAATTAATATGTACGGATATGAAATAAGTAAGGTTTTGCACTTATGCATTTGATATAACTTAATTACTGACAAACTTTATGTTACGGAAACACATGAGAATTTGCTGTTTTTACTACTTTTTACGATGAAAATCGAAAAGCGTTGTCACGCTACTGTCTCGATTATAAATATCTATATTTCAATGTCATTATTCACTACTTCAGCTACAGCGGTATTGGTTACGATGACGGCAAAATGTCTTTATTGCCGCGGCGGTCCGGGGTTCGATTCCCGACGTGGTCATCTTTTTTTTTTGATTTGGAATTTTTAAAAAATTTTAGAAACAAAACTTCATATTTTAATGTTCATAATATGACCAAAACTTCAATTTGAAAGAATTTTTTTTTTTAGCCAAATCTGGAGGCATGCTGCTTTAAAATACAAACAGATCTTTCTGAAATTTTGATGAACAAAAGCTGCGCTTGAAAAGGGGGATAGGGGAATGA
Organism: Mercenaria mercenaria; assembly: GCF_021730395.1. Lineage (NCBI taxonomy): Eukaryota > Metazoa > Mollusca > Bivalvia > Venerida > Veneridae > Mercenaria > Mercenaria mercenaria. Next base: position 15,871,066 of record NC_069361.1, on the reverse strand, counting down.
TAACTTTAGTGTTTTATTTTTTTAATCTATGAGACAGTTTTTACGCACTATTTTGTCATTCCGCTCGAAAATATTGTAGTATTTTGGTATGATTTTTGCATAAAGTAAGCAGTCGAAGTATACATAACTGTATAGGTTTTAACGGGCCTGTTATATTAAATGAAAAATAATTACTTTTTGAATTGAATGTACTCCCTCGTCATATATACGGCAACTTCACACAACTATTTAGGGCTAGGCTAAAACGTGATTTTTTTTCGACGCTATTTGCGCAAAAAGTGTGCATTTGACTTTTTTAAGGTGAATCACGTTCTGAATTTACAAAGAATATTAATTTCTTTCTAAAAATCATTATGTTATGATTCAACCAAATAGTTTTCTTCGTCCACCAGAGAGAAACAATTCTTGTATCTTAATATTGAGGTTTGTCAACAAAGCAATTTCAAGCACAAATATTAATGTGGAATGTAAAGTAAGTTACACACTACAATGTCCTACTAAGATACTTACAAAACAATGCATATGTAGACTGGAGAGACAAAAATAATTTTAACAGCTCGTGAAAACTAATGACAAATTTTGACAGGTGTATGATGACTCGTGACCTAATTAAACAAGGCAGTCTGAAAGACAGCTAAATCCCCCGCCACTGCTATGGATAGTGAAAGGGTAAACCTTTGATTTCAGCTGTGACCTTGACCTTGAACTGACATGGCTGACTCATGAAGTGAGGTGATCATTTGACCCAAGTTTCATGATAATCCTTCAAGGGGTTTAGGAGATACAGAGCTGAAACCTTTGACCTTCAGTTGTGACCTTGACCTTGAGTTGACATGGCTGACTCATGAGTTCTTGATGAGGTGATCATTTGACCCAAGTTTGATGAAAATCCTTCAAGGGGTTTAGGAGATACAGAGTGGACACAAAATGGAAGGCTCAAACCTTCGACCCTTAGTTGTGACCTTGACCTTGAGCTGGCATGGTTGACTCATAATTTCTGCACATCGTTTTGATGAGGTAATCATTTTACCCAAGTTTTATAAAATTCCTTCAAGGGTTTTAGGAGATATAGAGCGAACACGAAATGGAAGGCTCAAACCTTTGACCTTCAGTTGTGACCTTGACCTTGAGCCGACATGGCTGACTCATGGGTTCCGCACATCGTCTTGATGAGGTGATCAATTGACCCAAGTTTGATAAAATTCCTTCAAAGGGTTTATGAGATATAGAGCGGACACAAAATGACAGGCTCAAACCTTTGACCTTGAGTTGTGACCTTGACCTTGAACCGACAAGGCTGACTCATAGGTTCTGCACATCGTCTTGATGAGGTGATCATTTGACCCAAGTTTCATGAAAATCCTTCAAGGGGTTTAGGAGATATGGACCGGACACGATTTTGTTACGGACGGAAGGACGGAAGGACGGACGGACGCAGACCATTCCTATAATCCCTCCGCCACGGCGGGGGATTAAAAAATACATAATTGTATATTTACAAATCATATGAACAATTGAAATATTTGCTTTATCACGATATATGCAAATATTTTTTAGACAATCTTGAAACACCGGGCCACTGTATTTTCGCATACTGGACCGGTACGGGACAAGTTAGACCTTATTGTGCCGGATGTGTATAGTGATTCTTATTAGATGTTTCATGCGTCGTAAACTAACCAATTTTGATTTATCGATGTTTTATACAGTGAGAATAAATCGCAGAAAAAAATGTACAGCTAAATATGTTAGGAGGTAATACAATTTGTATACAACTGCAGGTAACTACGAAACAAACAAAATGCAATCAGTTGAACCTTTCGCACGAAAATCAGAAATATCTCAAAAGTAACTTTTTTTTTGTATCTTGGCTCTTTGTTAAAGAATGATATTTTTTTCACACTTTTATAGATTAAAAACTGATAATAAATGTGTATTGCAATTCCGGCATAGGAATGGACACTGACTTGACTTTACTGCGATGTTAACAGCGGAAGCAGCGGTCCAGTACTATGACTGTCTACGAAACCAAGGATCACGAGTTCTTCATCTGAAAATTACGAACATTGGGATCAGTGTCCAGTATACACCTGAAAATAATAGTCTTGCTATTTGCCGAGTGCATCCTTTTTTTCATGTCGTCGTTTATAATATAGAGTAGACTTTGAAATATTCTCTTGATAGTACATGCCTTTAATTTCACATGGTTGAAGTGTAAACAAATAGTTAAAATTGCTTCGTTTTATTTCTCACGGAAAAGATTGGACAATTTTTGATATTGGAATAACTATAGAACATATATGCATTTAAAGTTGCAAGTTGATTGTTTTCTACAGGACGTAAAACTAAAACAAGTAAGCACTTCTAATTTTTTTCCAGCAATGTCCCTCAGGTGAACTTTGACATTGTTTACAAAGAGAAATCAGTTTTGTGTCATCTTGAAATGCGTTGTTCGGCTGAAACGTTTAGTTCCCGGAATAGTTCTAAAATGGTTTATTTTTGGGAATTTTGTTTTATTTATATATTCAACACAATGTGCAATATTTCCAGTTTTTGAAAATGATTCAAACTGAACTTTGTTTTAGAAAAAGTTCCGATCTTTCATTAATATTTTGCCAGCGGATGCTTACAAATTTTTTAGTGAAACGGCTTTCCTGTCCAAGAGAGGTGTGTAAAGCGTTTATTCTTTAAATGTAAAGGATCGGTAACAGATTAAGGAGATCGGACAGTGAAAAACTATACTAAATGGATACCCCTAACCATGAACAAGGAGACATATAAATTTCAGTAAATTAAAGGAAATCTGAGGGTGTGTTCGGGTTTAACGTCTTTTTCAACAATTTTTTCAGTCATATAAACGACGGTGTCTACTTGTAGCAGTGAGCACAATGCCCAACTTTATAGTGCTGTTTCACTGGAATATCACGCCGTAGACACGTGACATGATACCCCACCCAGTCACATTATACTGATACCGGGCTTACCAGTCCTAGCACTATCCTCTTAATGCTGAGCGCCAAGCGAGGAAGCTACTAGTACCATTTTTTACGTCTTTGGTATGACGCGGCCAGGGATCGAACCCACGACCTCCCGCTCTCGAAGCGGACGTTCTACCACTAGGCTACCGAGGCGGTACACGTGTTTTGTGCATTAGAATGTTTCACGAAATTTTCTTGAAAAAGTAACGCGGAGGGTTCAGCGTAGCTTTCATGCTTGCAAATTGACCTACAGATACATGTGTATATCAGGTCAACTTTTATAGTTTATTTTTTTGTGCCTTTGCATTTCCAAAGCTGTTTCGAGGATTCTGATTTTTTACATGAATTTCTTATTTCAATTTGCAGAATATACTTAAGCTAACTAGTCTAAGATATAGAATGTTGTACATACCTGAAGTGGTATGGCAAAACCTGGCAAGAATTATCCAGAAACAAACTCGTAAAAGCGTCTTCCCCGCCATCCCGTAAACTCCAAAATTCAAATGAATGGCTTTTCTCGTGCTGAAAATAAAATATGCACACAATTATAAAGTCGGATGTATAGAAAAGAGAACATGTTAATTTGCCTGTTACTGAAATATATCGTGGGAGAATTTTTCGACAAATCAAAACAAATTTCTTACCTTCCGAGTATAAAACCCTTCTAATCAACCGACAGTGACCGATCTCCGAATAGACTAGGAAGCATATGAACTCCTAAATTTAATGTCCTTCTATTTATACGTAAATGAAATCCCCGCCTTCCTTGCTGCACGAAAGTCTCGTGATTTACATGATTCAACTTGACAAATTTTATAGTCCATTTTAATCGACCTGGCGGGGCGTGGTTTCGCGACAGTCCACTGCATTATTGTGCAGGATATGTAGTATATTCGGCAACCTGATTTCATATTCACTGGCCGCCTACCTTACATTGTAACCACTGTAGCTCTACCTATTTTGCTCGTTTTTTGAGATTTCCGTTATTTGCATAAGCCAGAGGTTAAATCCGCCCCGCCAGGTCAAATAAAACGCACTCTACAACGAGGGAAGTTCGTCCTGGGCTAAACAATATTTTGCAGATGATGAACAATCGATATTCACAGGCATCTAAGAATACGTTTTATGCCCGTTTGTAAAAACCATCAGTGCTTATTTGTTAGTTTTTTTGTTTTTGTAGTTCTGTGGTATTGACCGATGATTTATCGAGAATCTAAAACAGTGTCATTTTAATGAATAGTTATTACTGACAAATTTAAAATGAAATAAGGCATCGCGATGTGGTCAGATTTTAAATTAAACAAAAATCTTATAACGAAGATTTTCACTATTCAACAATTTTTCAGTCATATAAACGACGGTGTCTACTTGTAGCAGTGAGCACAATGCCCAACTTTATAGTGCTGTTTCGTTTAGATTAAGTACCATCATACCTCTTAAAACGAACTCCGCAGTTGATGTGTACTTAAGGAGCGTGACACACTTTTCTAATTTCTTTCAAAATTGTCTTTAAAAAAGAATAATATCCTACTTTTTTCAGCTGTTTGGAATCTCTCTTGTAGAATTTTGAAGACGTTTTTTCTTCACTGCGGAGAAACGACTTCCTGTCTACTAGGTGCGCCTTTGTAACTTACGGCAAAAGTTCTAATCTCGTTACCGTAAAGCCCACTTCTCGCCCTGCCCTTTGAGCTCACGGTTTTATTAAAAAGTTAATTTGATATGATAACGACATTCCTTTTATTTAATAATTGCCATAGGTTGTTAGACATTGTCATTCGTCACATGGTTTAGGTATCCGTTTTCCGAACCAAGATTTTATTTTTTGTGTTTCCGCAAGGCAATGACTTCTGGTGTAACAAGACCAATTCCATCATAAAGCTACGGTGTCCAATTAGGGACATTGCTACATAATGTTGACTCGAAACAACGATACTACGATATTGAAAAGTTGAAATAACGATGATGAACACACGTAATACGACGGTAAAAAGTCGCGATAGTGAAAAGTCGAAATTATTCCGTACTTCAATCAACGTACTTTCGACTTTTCACCATCGTGGTTTCACTGTTCCGATTCTCAAAATCATGGTGTCGTTGTTTCGACTTTTTCAAAATTTGACAATTCACCATCGCACTTTCGACTTTTCATCATCGTTCTTTCGACTTAACACCATCGTACTTTTCGATTTTTCACCGTCGTACTTTCGAATTTTTACCATCGTAATTTCGAGTTTTGAACATCTTACTATCGCCGTCCTGATTCCCATGTGCCTAAGTCTGTTTACTATTACACGCAGTAGAACGTAATCATGTCGTCTGAAGATGAAGGTTTTTTGTAAATGTATAAATATACAATTGGTTTGGTAGATATTTCAATCTTCATGAATTGGAAACTGAATGGAGCTCTATAATATATGAACTTAAAATCACATTTATAAGTCTCCATTATACATACAATGCTACTCTCAATAATTAGAAAAATGAGATCGAGGCATTTTGAATTAGGACGAATACACGCTGTAAATAAGTATAAGTTAGAGAAGTAAAATTATAGTGGACGCAACTTGACCCTGATGGTTGCCCTTTGTATTATAATACATGATGAGGCACAACCTATTATTGACAAGGAGTGTACGTAAATTTTGTTGAAAAAAGCACGAGCTGCACGAGAAAATGGAAATATAAATTTGTGTAAATATAAATTAGTGTACTGGAAAGTTTTATATAGAGAATGGAATGTTTAGCTAGCTCGATATTCAGCTCGACATTATTTTTTCCTATATAAAACGAATGGTTTTACGCTATATAAAACGAATGTCGAGCTGAATGTCTAGCTGGCTGAACATTCTAACTCGACATTGGTTTTTTCTTTAAAAACGGCGAATGTCGATTGTCAATTGTCCAGCCAACTTCCTTCACATTCTTAGGGTGGTCAAACTCTGTGCCATGACTATGAGACTTGGTGTTAAAATTTATCGGTGATACGTTAATCGTTGTTGTCTTGAGACAGTCCCCACATTTGTCCGAAGTATATAGTACATGTACGTAGTCGTGGTCTAATACATACATGTGTGTTACCTGCGCGAGGGTATCTCAGGGAACGTAATTTGGGGAGCAAAAGAGCCTCTGAGAGGCGAGTTTGCTGCAAGATTATGTTCTCTGAGATTCTCCCAAGCATGATGATACTCTTGTCTAAATGATTTAAAAAACAGCAGTTTTAATTATCTTTTAAAGATATTTTCCCTCTATTGAGCCTCCCATTGAAACACCACATATTTAGCATAAGTGCGAGCAACAATGAGGTTCAATCTGACACGGGTTCAGCGAGCTGTTGCAACGGATACATACATGAAAATCAGCCATTGACTACATATTTTTATTACGTTGCATGTTTTATTGTTAATTTATTTTATTTAAGGCTACTCACTCACAGTTTTTCAACATGCTCATTTCCACCAACTTTGGCATAAAATGTTTATATGACACTTAAAATGATAAAGTGGGTGAAAATAAGTTAGATATTGGGAAAAACTAAAAATGCAAGAAGAATGTAAATTTTATGTATTATTTCAAAAGCGCTGCAACGGTTTACTACAATGTACCTTCTGCATAATATTTTCGGTTATTTATAAGAATATCTTGCAAACATCTCATATCTCAATAAGTTTGTACCATAAGTCAATTTCAAAGTAATTTTGAAAGGAATGATTTATCACCTAAAATGTGTGGGTTAGTCCCTTTAAAGGATGGAAATGAACAGGAACGCTAGCTAAGCCATTACGTTTTTGGGTGTGTGTGTGTGTGTGTATGTGTGTGTGAAGCGGGGGTGGGGGGGGGGGGTGGGGCGTGAAAGGTGCGCTTCCTCTAATAAAAGATCCAGCGAAACATTCATTTGTGATGACAATAGTCATCTTAGTCAAAATTTTCGGCCCGTTTCGATCGCAAAACTTTAGCTCAATACAATTTGTAATTACTGAAGTTGCTGGAGCAAATAATAGTTAGATCAAAAAGCTATCAACTTTAAACATTCTGTTAATTATTTATACTCAAATATGTCAAATGTACGTCAGATTGCACCATTGGTAGTCTGGCTACGGACTAGATAATCTTTTCATTTTTTCTTAATCATTTCTCTTATGTATACTGACCGATCTTTTTTTTTTGTTCTGATTATAGTGTTTTGAGAAGAAAAGGGACATAATTATACAAAATTTGAATAGCTTCAGGGGTTATCTCCTGTGGGTCAGAGCACGTCAAAACACGGGGTCTGAACACCGACTACACTACTTGGTGTATACTTGGCGAAATGTTTTCCTGGGGGCATACCCCTGAACCCTTATAAACTCCAGGCCCCACTACACCCAAATCCTTGATCCACCCATGGGGTAAATGTAGATAGTGGAGCTTGGACATTCGAGTGAAAGATATGTGACCGACCGAGTATAAATGACAGGTTGATTTATTTGTAATAATTAATGAGGAGCTTTTGCTCTTTCTTTGTTTAGTATAAGTATCACGGTGAGGATGCGTACATCGGATATTGCCATAAAGTGGTAAGATATTTTCCGAAAACGTGATTATTTTTCGTCAACAAGGTATTGTATTATACTACTCATACCCAACTTTTTTCTTCTTAGGCGTCTTATCAAGCTATCCGCAGCGGGGTGCGAGAACAGCCGCGGCAGAGACTTTCTGATATCAGACAGACCTCTGATTTACATTGAAATATAGAAGGATTAAATTTTGTTTTGACCATTCTTCTTTCCTGCTTTGATATTTAAATTTATCACTGTTCCTGCCATAAAATTCATTTTCTTATCTTTCCACTGGTGTATTTTTTATTAATGTAACACTATTTCTTCTTGCTTCCAATTTCATTTGAAATCAACCATAGTATTTCCCTATGTAACCTATATAAAATGCAAGCAAACCACGTCTTTCGCTAACTTTAAAGGACATTTAATACTCTTTCTCCTCTGAAACAAATTTTATCACTGTTATGACGTGAAAGTATATCAAACAAAGATAATGATGATATAAAAATATTTAAAGTAATTCAATAGCATCTTGCTTCCATTTGCATTTAAAAACGGCTAAAATTGCATTTTAGCCACTCTGCCCAAAATGTCCGAGTTATTCTGTTAGCTGATAAGAGTCTCTGCCTTGCTTGATGTACTCCGTAGAAGAGGCAAAGATGTTAGAATTATCATAGCTGGGGTACAATTGCATAGCTTAAGTTTTTTGACTGATTAAAGATAAAATATTGCCTTTATCACATTTTGCGTTACATATCGTTTATCTTATGTAAAAAAAAACTGGTGTCAAATATTACTGTGTATTGCGATCAATGTCAAAGCCACGTGTCATTGTTGCGGTCAAAATTGTAAATTGTCGCAACCACGTGCCATTAAAATATTCGGGGTCTTAGAATGTAACAGATTGTTACATGTGAAATGTCAATAATCACAGTTTATAGTTTTGTAAATTTTACATCCGCGCTACACTGTGACTGACAGAATTATCGGTTGCACTTTTGTAAAAGTGAAATAAATGAGATATTAGTGCCTGCGAAATAAAAATAGTATAACTTTTGAGATTCAGTTTAGAAAATATAAAAAAAAATCAGAATTCTTATCGGCCTTTACAGAGTTTTCGCTTCCATAGTTATTCATCAGAATCAGATTAATGCATAATAGAATAAATCACAGCTATATGAACATAAGACTGTATTATTTTTATTGTTATTACTAGAATATGTATGACAAGACTGCTATATGATATAATTGACTGATAGATAAATTTAGCACTCCTGGAAGTATATAAAATATGCTACTGACACATAGATTCGAGTACTTAATTTTATTATCAGGTTTACGAAGCTTACAGTTGAACAAATAATTGTCTAAACTATTCTAAGTCTAAATGAGAACAATGGACTGATATGATATATCTTTTAACTTGATATCTTTTAATTTAAAATGGATTTTAGTATTACAGTAATATTGCTTTTAAAATAAAAAAGCATATAGCAGGTTTGGCTTTTTGCTTAGTATTCACTAAGCGTGTAATGTGTTTCTGATTAATAGCAAAGTGTTAAGTATAGTAGCTGTCAGCATGATCGTACCATAAAACTTCTGTAAACACAGCAGGTATCCGCGCCTGTTATGTATAAGGTCAGTTATAAAAAGAAAAATTTTATGATGAAAAGAAATGAAAAAAAATTAACTAGATTTTTAAATAAATCATCATATTTCTATACTAAAAATATATCCTATAACGTTGACTTTTTCGGAATTTTTTATGAATACTTTTGATCACAGAAATGCGAATTTACATAACTGCATGCCGCGTGAGCTATCCATACTGATATACAACCAGATGTTCTGTTGCGCAACATATTATACTTAATTAACTAAGCAAATGCAAATGAGATAGCGGTCAGATTAACCTAAAGATTTAGTACTTAATTATTAGACTGGTGTCTTAAATTGTCATTTCTTTCTGTACTGTTACATATTGTAAATACATGTGTTTTTAATTGCTGCAAGTAAAACTTTCCACAATGTCAGACTGCCTTAGTTCATTTCGTAGCTTGTACTCAAAAATAAACTTTCATTTAATAACCAGGCATCTCCGCATCGAAAGAAAGCCTAGAAGCAAAACGTTATTGTAACACTAAATGTTACAAATCGAGTTTTAAAAGCTGTTAATGAATCAAAATTATCTTATCTGGATACCTATAATTCACAATTTGAATGTTTTCAATTAAAATTTCATTCGCATATCACTGCTGAAAATGACTTTTATGATTTTAATTTATATGACTATATTTACATCATAGCTATGTTTTAATGAGGTTGGTTATTGATTCTGTTCATATTTGAGGTGATCGTGAAAATATTTTATCCAATAAATTCTTGCATTAAATATACGGACTCCCATTCCGTCCTTTCTATTCTTTTATGGATGATAATGACAACCCTGTTTATTGGTGAGCATTCTCGCATACCAGAGCTCTACCATGGTTCTCCGGTTCGTGTCGGGTACCATGTCGAACATCTGATGAATCAGAATGATTGGTGATAAGATACGTTATGTTACCTTACGGGTAGATAAGGGGAGAAACTCGCATATCTAATATGTCTTATCAACGGTAAATACAGGGTATTGTCCCTTGATGAAAGAAGACTTTAGTTTGACATGTATAGAAGAAAGAGCATTATTTTTAGTAACCAGATACTGTGTATATGCTCTCACACAGTGCGGATGCGCAGGCTGGTCTGGATCCATGCTGGTCGCAAACCCACTATGTTGGTTTTCTCATGACACGGCTCAAATGATATACCCTACCCCCTTGGTATACTAAAAGAACGGTTCTTATATTATATCTAGGGGTAGGGTATAACATATTCTGTGGATTTTTGTGGGCGGCTTTAAACACGCCCGCAGATTTAACATACCGTACATTTTGTACATGTATACCGTTTTTCTTATCTGAAATGGACAGCATCTGAAGATGTAGATCTACGCCTAGTGTAGTTAAGAAAAGTTATCGAAACAACAACAAAGCGTATGAACATGAAACGATTGTTTTTGGCGCTTGTTTTTGATACATGACCAAAAAAGTTGTGTCACGTGACTAAGATTTTTTCACGTGACTAAAACGTCTGTCATTTAGGAAAACCAATTAGTGCAGGGATTTAGGAAACAGTGTTCAGTCCAAATCGTTATTCTACTCTTTCAATGACCAGCCGAATCTGCTCAAGATGTCGCCAAATGATGATGTGTTCCTACAAGCATCGTTATCTAAATTAATAATGACACTGTGTTCTATTTCCGGTTCAAAACGAGTCAAGAACCATTTGAAAACGACAAATGTTACTACGAAAGACAGTTCCAAACAGAACTGCTAAAAGAAAGCAGCCGTCAGCAGGTCAGGAAGTGTTAAATATGCTGCCAAATTACGAAGGAGGACAGAAATTAAAACACAAAAGATAGACACCCGGAAGTACATCACAAGAGCGGCTTCCAGAAGCCAGTAGCAGTTGGCTTTCATCAACCCCGAAGACGTGGTAAATTTGGAAACAAGTCATGAGGAAGTTGAATACTGATCAGGTGTTTAATTTTACAGTTTTTACTCTTCACACATGCTAATGTCACTGGAAACGAAATATACATGAGCGCTGAAAAAAAACAGAGACTTACTCTATACATTTTGCAGTGGCTAGTGAACAAGTTGTCACTGCCGTTCCTTACATGTAAAGAAGAATGCAGGAAAACCCCAACCTCCTGCTCAGTTTGACAAATAAAAACTTCAAAATTAACAAATTTAAAAATAAGCATTTTTAAACTAGAATTGTGTCTATAGGACACGGATGCCACCACAAAATGCACTATTTCATATCAAGGTTCCTCACCTTTGCAACTTTGAACCCATTCCTTCAAAGAGTATGAGTACTATACCTTATATAGTGAAATAAACAAAGGGCCATATCACTAGACAAAATGGTCAAAGTCCATCATTTATGGTCATATTCAGATAAGCTTGTGCATCTGATGATGGTGGTTATACTAAAGATATTTTAGCGTTAAATGTAAAGGAGCTGTTGAAGGTTCGTGGCATCTCGTCCTTAAGTGACTTCGGTACTTGATTATCTGGAAACGGACATATTCTGGACCTTGTCGATCAGATTGTCTATAACCTGTACACACCGACACTGCAGTGATGAAACTGAGATCTTGTTTTCAGTACGGTACTACCAGATGGGACACAACCAGGTGGGACACATCAGTGTGTCATATCCGCAGACGTGAAACAGCACGTGCTTACTCTCTAGATACGTAGATTGTGACGACGCTCTGCGACACAATGACCATTTCAAACAGTAGCATAATTAATCATCATGTGTTATAATTGGTAAATGTGAACTAACTAATCCGACTAATACAGTAAACCACGATAATTAGACATGATGCAGACCTTAATATTGTACTGGATTCATAGGAACACTAAAGCAATCGCGAAACATCGGGTATTTCCGTATCCTCAGTATAATACGCGTAGCTTAAAGGTCGAAGTGATCAAGAACGGACGCATTGGCCCAGTGGTTAAACTGCCTGGCTCTGAAACCAGCGATCGTAACTTCGAGCCCCCGATCCTCCAACTTACATTACTAATATCGGGATAAGAATCCCGTGTATTGGTGCCTTACACATGACACGCAAAAGAACCAGGAAAGCTTTTGAATTAAGGGTGTCTTCTGTATCTTGCACTGTTCTCAAACTAAAACTATTAACAGTCTTCTAGAGGAATCGTTCATAGTAATTGAGCCACACCATGAGAAAACCAACATAGTGCGTTTGCGACCAGCATGGGTCCAGAAGGTTCCAATGCTGTTCGCTAACGGTTTCTCTAATTGTTACCCTACGGCTGGTGTTACGTGATCGTATAGAATATTGTTCCTTCGCGTTGTGTCTTTGGTGGGTAATCAAGAGCTCATATGTATGTGAAACGAGAAGAGATGGAAAATAAACAAACACACTGTCGGTTTTATATAATGTATTGTTAACTAAAATGTTCAGAAATAATCACACGCGAGCCTCTCTCTGTATTAACGTATATACAAGTCAAACTAGATGAAACAGTTAATAGTAAAATAGTCCCAAAAGTCTTTCAATACAGCACACCCTGACGCAGAACTGGTGGCTGGAAGATAATGTGTGTACTCTACAAGTATCTATCTAACAGTGCGCGCCACAGTACCGTGGTCTATGGGTTTTATAACAATTATGTGACCTTTGACTGTCTAGACATGAGGACATAGTTATTATTAACTCCTTTCTAAATATATGTTTGACCAATGCCCATTTGATCGGGTCAACTATATGTCACGCGTATACCTGTGTGACCGGTTAAGGTATTTCATGTATAAACTGAAATATACGAATATACATGAAAGATGGAATGCTAGATATCATAATGACCTGGGTAAACGTTAAAGTATAACATTATTGCATTCGGCTTTGAAAGCGAACAGCATGGATCCTGGATGCGCAGGCTGGTCTGGATCCATGCTGGTCGCAAACGCACTATGTTGGTTTTCTCATGGTGCGGCTGATATAGGCTACTTGTGACGACCTTAAATATACTTACAAACAAACCAATTGAAATGATCATATTGGAGTACATCAGACGCATTGACCACTTTCATCACTATATAGGACTACATGTATATTACACACAAAAAGATTTAAAATCAATAACACCTTTTGCACTCATATGCGTTTTTTTATGTAATTGAATTTGCTTTATCTAAAAAGGCTTATATTCATGACAGTACTTGCACACATAATATTTTTGAAATCCTGCTGTCTTACAGACATACCTCTACAATTACATTACAACCGCCTTAGATAAGTATTGTTTCAGAGTTTATCAGAAAATAATGGATTTGTCTGACTCAATGGATGATCCTGTTTCCACGAAGTAAAAAATGGATCATTCTGTCATAAATTTAATAGTACTAGAAATTTTTTTATAAACCCACAGAGATATATAGAAGGTAATACGGACAATATGTACGTCATTTTATTTGTGTTTATATCAGTCAGTCACAAAAGACAGATCCTGCGTAAATGTTAAAAATGCAAGAGATTTTTCCATGAACTCTTGCTTATAGATAGTATTTTTTGAGAATATGTAGGTTTTTCAATATATTACAATACAAAAAACAACCATTGCGGTTTACACACGTGACTTGTTCTGTAGGATGTAACTCCGTATTGGACTGGATCCAGTTAACTATTTTGCACGCAGATGAAACTTAACATGTTGTGTCTATTTGGGCACGAAATATTCATTTCGTTTTTACTTGTCTTATGTGATACTGATAATGTGCGGTGGTAAGTTTAGGACATCCTCTTACTTATTTTAAGGTTAAATCATCTCGGGTGCACTACATAATGTCTCGAGCGCACAAGTCAAGACAAGACCTTGGTAGCTCGACAAAACATGGTTATAAGGTGGAACGCTCAAGATAATAATGCAACCGCTCTAAATAATTTAATCTAAAAACAAGAGGGTATCACAGCCCTTGATCTATCGCCTGAGTTTATTATAAGTGGAATATGGAATCTACCTGCATGCTGTTTTCACAAATCGAATAATGCGAACGATTTTAGGAAAAAGTCCCACGGAGGGCCATTTATGACATAAATTTCTGCTATTTCTGCAAAGATACTTTGCTTTTACCATTTCAGAATAGTTCCACATACTCTTTCATCGGGTGGCTCTCTACCACATCTTTTAATGCGGCTAATTTTCTATATGTATCGTATATTAAACCCATGTAATCGCATTTTTCAGATGTGTCTATTTGATTTCTTTAAAGACACCAGCTCTTGACATGTTTTAACAGTTCGACTTAGCAGATGCCTACATGTGGGATGACTCTAGACTGACCTCAATACTCAGTAGAAATTTACTCGCCTATAGTATATTCTTCATATACCCGTGTGAATCTCTCTGTTAGCACACATATTAAAACACTGTCTGAAAACGACAGAAACAGTAGCTCTATGCTAGAATGAGCTAAAATGACTTCTTAGTTATATTCTAGTAATGAATAAAACCAATAATAAGCCCACTATACAAGAAATGTTTGTCTAAGTTTGGCAAATTCACTTGTATCTGCTAATGATAGATCTATACCTCTTAGTTCTGCTGTTCTAATCCAGTATACGGATGTTTTCACGCATGGTATATCTTTTATTTACTATCGAACCACTATATTTCATAGTTTTGATAGATAATTGAAACATCGTCTTTGTCGGTAATCATGAAAATATCGAAAGGTCTGTTTAAAACGACTTCTTTTTTTTATGTCCCTGAATAATGGCATGTTAAAATCGCAGTGTCCGTCCGTGTATCTGCGTGCTTGCGTGCGTCCGTATAAATTCTTGTCCGGGTTGTAACTCTGCCATCCATAAAGGGATTTTGAAATAACTTGGCATAAATGTTCACCATATTCAGACGACGTGTGGTGCGTAAGACCCAGACCCCTAGCTCCAAAGTCAAGGTCACACTTACAGGTCAAAAGTTAACAGGGTCTGTTTCGTGTCCGGTCCATAACTCTGCCATACTTGAAGGGATTTTAAAATAACTTGGTATAAATGTTTACCATAATGAGACGACGGGTCATTCGCAAGATTCAGACCCCTAGCTCCAATGTTAAGGTCACACTTGGAAGTCAAATTTTAACAGGGTCTGTTTCGTGTCCAGTCCATAACTCTGCCATTGATGAAGGGATTTTGAAATTACTTGGCATAAATGGAACGACATATCATGTGCAAGATCCAGACACCTAACTCTAAGGTCAAGGTCACACTTAGAGGTTAGAGGTTAATCTGGTCTGTTTCTTGTCCGGTCCATAACTTTACCATCCATGAAGGGGTTTTAAAACAACTTGGCATAAATGTTTACCATAATAATACAACGTGTTCTGCGCAAGACGCAGACCCCTAGTCAAGGTCAAACTTAGAAGTCAAAGGTGAACAGAGTCTGTTTCGTGTCCTTCTTCAATAACACAAGTATATTATTTATTTTCTTAATTTTGTAACGTTTAATATATCGTCAAAGCAAAATAAATGCAAATACTGAAGTAATTTATATCTTTGAACTACGTTTGTGTCCGCTATAGTGATAATTACTTTTGATCTGGTATGTTAAGCTATGGTCCGGAAAGTGTTCGGTATTCTCAGAGTGTATTGGTTAGCGACTGTAAGATGTGGATCAAATCTGAGAAAACAAACAAAACTCGTTTATGTGGTATTTTAATATTTTTAGTGGTCGCTGTCTATTTTTGTTCTCGGTCAGTTAATGTATTTATTAAAACCCGCATTTTTTTTCCTAATACACTGACTGTGTATTATTTGATCGCACTGATGCCTGTGTACCTTACGTTTCCCCATTTACGTTCAAGTTCTTGTAAAATTGTTATAAAATGTCTATAAATATTGCCATTTGCACCAGTTTGTGCGTACGTCAAATATAACCTACACATAATATAATTACATACAGTATTTAATCATACATACCGACATCAACATTCACAAAACGGCTGTTTAATTTGCCAACTTGGAGAAGTTACGTTTAATTAACTGACGTTGTTATATGCTTATCTACAAAAATACACTGCTGTCACCGTTGTCTGTTTTGTTGTGGACAATGAAGGAAGGACTGGCTGATTGCTCTAAAATGTTCGTTTAACTATTTCCTATCATTGCCGAAGAGAATAAAGAACTTAAATAGATCTAATTCCAGTTGGAATATAAACAGAGGCTAACGAGCACTTCAAAGAAGTGTGTAAATAAAACACTTATGTCAAGCTTTCTCTACTAAATGAACTATTTATCATTTATACTTACAAACATACATTAACTAATCAGTTCTTCCTACCTCATAAACATTCCACTGTGTCAAATGCAGTGTTAATACAGATCGACTGTCTTCCACCCTACAGTGTAGGGGAAAACATGTAAGGGTGTTTTCATTGATTAAGTTACACAAACTAATTGATGAAACTATTGGGTAAGAATATTAAGAATCTTACTGCTTTGAATAGAAGAATACTTGCATGAAATATTATTTCTTATCTGAAACCATTCATCCGGCTATTTCAACTGTCTTTGGTTTGTCTTTGTGCATCCAAAGAAGCACGTAAGAGTGGTACATTCAACATAAAATAGTATATGTCATTTAATTAATAAGGCCAGTTTTTAAAGAGATTTTGTCACAACATAGCATAAATAAAAACTTTCTGTTCACTAGTTTGTTTTTAGAATTGATAAATACTATTTCAAGTCTTATATTAGTAGGAAAATAGTGTTTTAATATTTTCGTGACATCATTATGGCTGTACCCTCACTGTCTCTCTTTCACACACGCACGCACGTACGCGCGTGGGCTAATGCACGTACACTCAAAGAGTTTTGCCATACATACACGTTCAGTTCTTAAAGTGCTAACATGTTTTTAGTTAAAGGTTAAGAATAGTTGCAACAAAGTATTTTTTCACGAGGTACGTTAACTAGCATTCAATTAATCATATGCTTACTTTAAAAACTTTGTGTAAGAGTGCTTGCCTCCATTTTAATGTTAGAAAATGTATGAAGCAATGTATCGAAGTGCAATTAGCGAATAAACAAACACAATGTTTATGATAACATCGTAGGGCATACAGAAAATCAATTATTCGCGCAGAATTACGGTGTTCCGTTAAGCCCTCTACAGACGGTAAGTTTTTGTTGTACAACACCAATTAAATTCAAGATGTACAGCCAAATATTACCGTGTGTACGATGCTATTCCTTGATTTCGTAAATATTAAGTCTTGACTTACAGGTTAGGACATGTTCTATTTCGTAAGTTAAGTTACGTACCACCAACGTTGACAAGCAACAAATTGGTAAATAATTAGTTGATAAGAGGCAAGTGAATGAAATTCCAGAAACAATTTTAATTTTAATGCATAATGGAAAAAGGATGACACTGAAAAATTAAATGATTTGAGCTGCGCCATGAGAAAACCAACATAGTGCGTTTCCGACCAGCATCCGCGCAGTCTGGTCCATGCTGTTCGCTAACGGTTTCTCTAATTGCAATTGACTTTGAAAGCAAACATCATTGATCCTGACCAGACTGCGCGGATGCACAGGCCGGTCTGCATCCATGCTGGTCGCAAAGCCACTATGTCGCTTTTCTCATGGCGTGGCTCATTTGTGTCATGAGTAATAAAATTCATGGGACATAAAAAGGTGAATATTATTTTTTATTATTAATGGTTACATTCTTTTCAGTACCTGATGCACTATGTTTACTAAGTAAATCTCTTGATTTATATGGGAATGGAATACTGTCTGTATGTGAAAAATGTACAATTTCAAAATTGTACATCTTTGAGATAATTGGTGTTGTTCAACAAAAACCTACCGTCTGTAGAGGGCTTTAGGGCCAGCGCTTGCGCCTATGAACGCGAAGCCCGAAGGTACGACGGTACGATGGCGAAGCGCGACGGTACGATGGCGATAACACGACGGCACGTACTGTTGCACTTCACCATCTTTTCTCTGTTTATATATGAACCGACTTTAATTAAAGTTTTATTGTATAGTATTGTCTGCTCTGTCCAAATATCAAATAATTGGAAATCCTTTCGGCACGTGTATTATTGAAGTGGCTGTTATTTAAACGAATATCACTTGGGTGTTATTCAAAACGAAAATCACCCAACAGAGTGTCACTCAAATGAATATCATCTGGCAGGATGATATCCCAAACATTTTTATATCTTAATATTGTTTGAAATTTAGTATTCAAAAATAATCTCCGTAGGTCTATTGCTATTTTACATTGTTTACTTGAGGTATTACAAAATGTATATTTACCGACAGGGTATTATTTATAAACACAATATCATAGTATCAAAAAATAAACACTCTATATATATGGCAAGATAAATAGAAATGTATTTACATGTAGTTAATTGTTCTGTGAGAAAAAATTGATTAATCAGCTCTTTTATTTCAATCCACGAAACGTTAAAATCTTTATTGTGAGCTTAAAATAATAAAACTATACACTCTTGTTTAAATGTTGCTTATATCAAAACTTTTGGGTAAATTTAATACAAAAGTATAAAAAGGTTCTAGAATACAGTTGTTTGTTTACACTAACCCAACCGACCGTATTTTAATACCACCAACCCCAAAGGTTTAATTAAAAAGAACAACAATATTTCATAGCTACAGTAAACAATATTATTAGTACGTAAATCCAACTGACGTCATGCCGACTAAGTGAATTAGTACGACGGCGAAGCACGACAGTACGATGGCGAAGCGCGACATTACGATGGTCAAGCGCGACAGTGCAATGGTGAAGCGCGACATTACGATGGCGAAGCGCGACAGTACGATGGCGAAGCGCGGCGAAAAGCGACAATACAATGGACTGTCTCCATCGTACAGTCGCGCTTCGCCATCATCGTACTGCCGTGTAATCGCTATCGTACTGTCGCGCTTCGCCATCGTACTGTCGCTCTTCGCCATCGTACTATCGTATCTTCGCGCTTCGCGATCCTATGGAGCAGGCGCTGGCCCTAACGGAACACCGTACAGAATAGCCAAAGCTATCACAAAGTGTTTTATTAATTTTCCTGACATTGTTAATTATTTCAGGAAGTTTAGCTCAATTAAGTTTCGATGTAGTAATTAGAAAGTATTTTCTAATCATCCCCGAGAGTAATTGTTTTAAATGATTTTAATCGTGACTTTCCATAACCAAGTCTCGATAGATGCAATTATGTCCCAGCCGTTCCGTGTGTTTATAGTACACAGTCTAGTTTTCGTTTGCTATCAAGGGACTTAAAGTTACATTTAACAGTAATGACGACACTGCACGAAAGTTTTATGAGTTTTTCACGTTCCAACACTGGTTTGACATAATCTATGTCTTCCATGTACTTAAACTTTATTATACTGTTATGTTCTTATCAAAGAGTGCCGTTCGAACAGTAAATCAGTCTGCAGCCATGATTTGTGATTGTATCAGCTTTACTTTGTCCTTTGAAAAGATTGGTAAACGATCGGAAAGCTTGATCAGAGAATTTTGAACAAACACGAAGATAGTCTTTATAAAATTCATTACACTTTTTCGAGCGATTGCAACTTTAACGATGCATTCGATAATTTACAAGATGGTTGAGTAGAGACAAGTTTCTATGTGCATTCATTTACTGCAAGTCACGTGCTGATATGGCTAGTGGTGTTTTGGCCACAGACCTTTCCAAAGTGAATTGGCGCACTGCTTTCCTTCACTATTTGATTTTATAGTATTTAACTTTGTTTATGACTTTTTTTTCACATGTAAATGATGTAAATATACAATTATACATGTAAATACACGTATACATGCATTACCATATGCAGATGCTACGTTCGGTTGACTAGACTTTTCCTACTTCCTGCCGAGTCTTTGTGTCGTTATCTTTAACATCTTTATTCGTTTTATCTTCACTTGTCAGTGAACTTTCAGAACATTGTAAAGAAGTACAGATTCTTTCCAAAGAGTTAGTCTAAAGGTAATCTAGAGAGTAGTGCACAAGTTCAAACTTTTTGTTTGTTGTTATAGAGCATTTTGTTTGCTTGATTTGCTATAATTAGTGTATATATCATGCATCACGCTATAACTTCAGTCAATGATATTATGCCCAACATTATTCGAGAAACAACTAAAGGCCAAACCTATCTGATTACAATTACAATATTATCGATAGTTTTTTTTATGTTTCTCTTGGAAATATTGTTTTGTCTACATTTTTATGGAACAATGTTTTAACTTATATAATGTTACCGATGGGTTTTTATGTTTCTCTTGGAATATAGTTTTGTCTACATTTTTATGGAACAATATTTTAACTTGTACAATGTTATCGATAGCTTTTTATGTTTCTCTTGGAATAATGTTTTGTCTACATTTTTATGGAACAATGTTTTAACTGAATGACATTAAGAGGCAAGATGCCAACTGAAACCTAGTATTCTAAAGAGAGAATTTATATACCATGCATTCAGCCAGGCTAACGTTCATAGAAAACATTGTAATGCTTAATTTTGACAAATATTTTATATTTATAAATATTACCTTTTTATTCAATCATTTATGTTTTATTAACTCTTACATGGTGTTTCCCTACACTTCAGAAAGTGGAGTTTGGCTTGTAGTTCTCCCATTCTTTACACTTTTTCATGTAATCCGAGGTCGCGTCTCAGTAACAACGCCTGACCAACTGTAACACTGACAGTACAGTCGCAACACTCACAACAGAATCTCATTCCAAATGATTTAGGTCTTCATAAAACTTATTTTGACCATAATTTTGCAGTATGTTTTAAAAGTTTGAAAATATAATAGTGAACAAAGTTTGTGTCATGAGATATTATCCTTGTTTTAGTTATAAGTATACGATATTTTCCCTCATTTGGTTGTAAATATGAGATATGTTCTCTGATTTGCTTAGGAAATATTATACGTGATTTGATTATAAATATGATGTATTACCCCTGATTTGGCTTTTAAGCATGGTTTGGTCGTAAATGTGAAACAATATCCCTTAAGTCATTTTTGCTGATGTCTCTGAACAACTTTAGGTTAGATATGCAAAATTCGAACTGAATGAAACCGTCTTCTTTGTACAGTAGCTTAAAGAAAAGTTCAGAATACTGAACTCGTACATTTTAGTGAAACTGATCGCTTAAACATGTTAAATGCGTAAATCAACTTTTACCGTTATTTCTTAAATCAAAAGAATGTAACTATCAAATCAAATCTCGAATAACTCAAGCTAATTCTGATATGTCAGACGTTGATACGCACTGCAAACGTCATATTCTTGAAATACCAGAAATAATGACCGGGACCAAGTATATATTAGGGCCACCACCTGACACTTGAACACTTGATCGAGCCTATTTATAGAAGGGTATATAATGTGCTTACCCTTTGCCTTTCTCATAAATACAACTGAATGGAATACATGATTCTAAAGGGTCAGTAAAAGTAGAAATATTAAGTGTACGCATACGTTTGCGGCATACATGTGGTGATTAGTGACTGATGTTGTAAAGTTTGATCAAACTGCTGAAAGGACGATTATGCAATATACGGTGTCATTTATATATTGTAGAAAAAAATGAAATATTAATTATCTTTATTTATGATTGATTTCCTACTTTAGCAAACAAACTTCAAAGTTTAAAAGTTTATTCGAAGTCAAGGCCCTTATGGGCATCTGACATAAATATAATATATCATATATCAACATGGCATATTGAACAAGATGCAAGGAGGATGAGAAATGGTATTACGGTAGTGGAGCCGCAGCCACAATTGGCAAACTACAAACCCTCCAAATAAGCAACTTCTACACTCAAAGAATGCCGAGCCGCTCAAATAATACGAGCAATCTCTCGGCTATTGCCAAGTTTGATGACAGATGCTTTGTCTTCTAGCAATATTATAAAAAAAATCCTTTTTCTGTAGGTAGTTTATGATTCGTACACCTGAATTAACAGTGTGACAGCAAGATCGATTGGCAGAAGTTTGATATATATTTTCTTGCTTATACATTCTGCAATTTAAACATTTACTATAATTATTAACAATTCTGTGTGTGCAAACAGTACAAAGGAAAATATTCTCAATGATACTTCACAGGCGGAGATCAAGTATAATGTCCATTTACATGTCAGGATACTAAACGATTTTAGTCATAAATACAAAATTGGTTTAAAAAGCACTTGTCAGGAATCCTCTGAGAATTAACACTTTCATTCCATGTTTCAATAAAGCACTGGTGAAGTAGCTTGAGTAGCTCTACATTATCCTAATTGCCATGATTAGGAAAAGCAACTGCTATAAATCATACCGTGCGTTTATTGGAACACTTAAACAGATTAAATAATTAATGAACTCATTAGTTCTTTGATTATATTTTAGCAACTGAAATTTTCTAGTATTTCATATAAGCAATGATGTAGACATAGCATCGTGCACAACTATATAGTATCTAATCTTTGTATCTGTTTTACATTTCCTTTTTGAGTTATGACAAGAGAATAAAATGGATTACAGTTAAAACATGATATTCAATCTCCAGGCGCTTTTATCAATGGAAACACGGGTTGCCCTTTCCTCGTGGCATGATTAAGGTTTTTATATGCTGCATCGAGCCATTACCCTTTGTTACCCGGGTAAATGACATTTTCATGGATCCGAGTTGAGCAAACTTGGTCAAATGGTTTCAAATGCTGGTTACAATTAAATGTTGAATCTTAAAAATTGTTGAATCTAAAAGCTGAAGAGGCATGTCAGCTGAATATTTTACACTTGTATGGTCAATCTAAAAAAATCAGAAATCTGTATTATTCAAGGAAATATTAATATGTATAACTAATTGCCTACTATTCATCAGTCAATGTCTATTTTATCACTGGCGCTTTAAATAATTGTGTCTGTATGAGAGATTCCATTCAGTGTTCTGTTAAGTAATGACATTTCGCGCCCTATCGGCATCAACTGTATCAAACTTTGATATTCATCAGAATATTTGAAAACAACCCTAACAAAATACTCACTGCAAAGCTTGAATTAAACTTGACTAGACTCCCACAGATATCATAGAACATAAACATGCACCTTTGGGCAGTTCAGTTAAATAACAGCTGAACAAGGAATGTAGGCCCATAACTACATCATTTTATGGTAATTACATAACTACTGTGTATTTAGTGGTTGTTCTATCAAAAGTGTGTAACATGTAAGTTTTCAAGGCGGTGTCCCACTGTGTTCCTTTATTTGTTTGTTTTGTCCTTGTGTCTTTACGTTGTGTATGTTGGTTGTGTGTGTTGGTTGTGTGCGCGTCCGCGTCCTGGGTTTACGTTTGGGGCGGCTGCGTTTTTAAAACTTGGCTTTCCCTGTTGGATATTCTTCCTTGTTTTTGTGTAAAAACTAGACAGCTGCCCCTTTTTATGCCATTGTTCAGCATAACTGAAACTGAAATGTCTGAGCAAAAACTTTATACCAGTATCCAATCGACCAATTACGCGAAAAGGAAACAACTCTCATTTAGAGAGTCTCTTTGGGTTAATGTATTTCAGCAGTTTGTGTTCAGCTTGCAAATGCATTTGCAATTGCTCGACCAGAAAGCATCATAAAAAGCCACGTCTAAGACTGGTCTTTTTTTACATTGCTTTTAGAAGAAAGAAAGAAATCCTATACGGATCGAGACGGACAGGAATTATGCACCATAACTATGTGTTCTTGTCGAAACTGATTCTAATATAAACATATAGCAAACTGGGAACGTTTGACTGTTTACCTTATGAAAAAATAATAGATTCTACCATTATATGCCGTTCATATACTTATTATTTTCCAGTGCCAGATGGTAGTAATACACAATTAATTAAATGTTTTGAGACAAACAGTTACTTGCTGATACTTATTTGCATGTAATATACCGGTCTACTGTAGCAATAGGTTGCCAGTTGAACATCAGCATAAGCTTAAGTCCGGAGTAGTTAATGCATGCAACATAAAGGACTATTTAAAAAAAACTGAATAGCTTATAATCCATGTTTAAATCGTTGTCTCATGAATTTACGTAGTTACTTTTATATGTGTGAGTAGTATAGGCGTCGGTTTGCAGGCAAACAAACGGGCACCATCTTGGATGACCTAGTTACTATAAATAGTAACTCATTTGCATATAAGAATTGAATTCACTGCACATGCGTGGCGGCCATTTTGAATTTCATTTTAAGAATGACATCATCTTTTTATTTTAAGAATGACTTCACTTTGCTATTTATATCTCCCGGAAGTATATAGAGCTGACTTATATACCTGTCTAGGGCGAGTTCGCGCACATTGAGGGTCAGGTGCTCAGCCCTAGACGGGGAGATAACTTTAAAACAAAATATTTCATTAATTATAATTGAACATATAGATTTATCTATAATCTAAATGAATAAATACATTTTATGGTAATCAAAAAACTTATTAATGATAATTTAAAGCAAAATATTTATCATATTTGTAATTAAAACCATTAAGCTTTATTTAAGATAGCTACGTTAGAAATAGCGTTAACTGAAAATTAAAGACTACATTTTGCTTACGATGTTTCCTCTTTGGCGTCCACTGAGAAAATGACTCTAATCATAAGCGTAATAGTACTAAATGCGCATGCTCGGACCTATTTTTACAATGACTTCATAAACTATATTTAGATAAGATCATGAGTGAATCAAACGTGATCATGGTCAGAATGTCTAGCGTGTGTTGATTTAAGACCGGATAGGCGGACAATAAAAGTAAACATGTCAAAATTAATCCCTTTAAAGTCGCCACAATGTCTGGCGTTTATTTATTTAAGAGCGGATGCGTGAACAGTAGCCTATTCAACTGTCAAAGTTCATCCCTTTAAAGTCGTCGTAGTGTCTGGCGTGTATTTATTTAAGAGCGGAGGCAGTATAATGGATATTGATTTTATCAAATGAAGTATTGACATAGAGATTTAATCCTCTGACAAAGGGAAATGTACTCTTTTCAACTTGTCCATTCTTTGACGGTTCAAGTTTGACTTGTTTAAACCAGTATCACTATTTTTAATTGACCAATCGGAATTAAGATAAATGACGTTCTTACTAAAAATACAAGCCTCGTTTTGAAATGCTTTGTGGTGAGTATATAAGAACACGCTCGAGTCAGTTAAATCATTCTAACTTTAGAATTCATACCGGCAACATGGAAAATATAGCAGCAACGTTTGAGATGATGGTGAATACTTTCACCGACGCAGATGAGCTGATGAATTTTGCGACGTGGGGGATACAGGATTCCCCGTGGGTGCGGTTCCGTTTGTTTCAATTAAGGAACCCACAATATGGTAATGACTTTGTCGAGGAAGAGCTGAATAACATATTTCAACATTTTGGAGAGCCAACTGACCAGAACACAAACGATTTGGAGTTGGCCCTGGAATACGTAAGAGAGCAGGGAGAAGTTGAAGAGTGTATTAAAGCGTTACTATTTGATGACGAAATGGAAGAAACGGCCGCTGCTTGTATTCAAGATGGGGAGTGGCACCCTACATCACCAGGGTTACAGATAGGTGGCGGAGAAGAGCCCCAGCCAGGTCCATTTCATAGACCCGAGCCTAAGGGCCTTGAATATACAATCAGAAAAAAATCACAAAAAACGTATGCAAAAAATGCGGCAGTGGACAGGACGTATCAAGTTAAAGTTGACGAACAATATAAAGGACAAAATTTAATAGATGTGAGACAAGGTCTTCACCAGATGTTTGACCACGTGTTGGAGGAAGCCCGGGGCGATTTGGCGGGGAACGATTTAGGGCGTGTTGTTATACATCATCAAGGACTGCATGACCCCATTGTTGTTCCTCTCCAGCCCTGGGACCAGTTAAAGACACTGATTCTGGTATGCCTGGTATGTGGCCTATGGAGATGATAAGGTCTGCGTATTGGCGATAAGGGCCAATACACAAGTCAGGACCATTGGTAGACTTGCTTCTGTTTATCATAATAAGCTACTGTATAGCTACTGTGCAGTAAATAAATTGCAGTTGATATTTCTCATCTTTATAGCAAATCAGTTCTCACCTTTATAACGAGTTTAGAAAGTTTGATTGAATTAGGGCTAAATAAACAAAGTGATAAGATACAACAGTGTTTTATCATATTTTTAATAAAGTAAGTTTTTTAACAATTACATCTCATTATTGCTGTTTTTTATTATCAAAAATATAAAAAATACATTCAGGCACATAGCTTTTAGAAGTAATAAATTATTTTGTATTTTGAACAACGATATATCTTTATTGCTGGATTTTATTATACATAAAAGAAAGTTAACATTATTTAGACAACACAAGAGGAATTAAGTATTTTTAATATATAACATCCTTCTGTCTATATACCTTCTTTATCTATCAAAAAAGCAGCTGAACGCTTCTTTAATTTCTAATAAAATCCAGCAATTATCTTTTTTTTTTCGTTTTTATTTTGTTACTTTTGATAAAAAGATCATAATCATTGAATAAACAAACTTGTAATTTCTCTTATTAAGTTTTGAATAATTATTTTATAGTGAGAAATGCTTTGCTATAAGAGTTATAATTTAATTGGCCAGGACATTACTCAACATGACTGAGCAATCAAAATTAGTATCTTATCAATTAAAATAATTTTGTGTACATGCTGAAAAAAGACTAAAAAAAAAACAACAGCATTTCAATTTATAAAATGCAAAACACAGGAAATAACCAATTTACCTGTAGGCAATAAAATTTATGATTCTCTGACAATAATTAGGCTACATGTCAAGTCTACAGGGGTTTTATGGACCCTTATCAGACTGGACCAGACAGGATCTTGTATATTGGGGATTAAAAAGTCTGGTATTTGGGGGGGGGGGGGGGGGTCACTTATATAGGAGATTTTCTTTGCCTTTAAACGCAGACACAGTAATGGAAACTATTGAGAAAGTACTCAACAGTACTAAAGACCTCTGTATAGATGAGAGTTTTGATATTTCAGTAGGATCCATTGATTAACCTCAAGGAAGCGGTGGACCGAGACGAAGAATTACTAAACTCAAAGGAAAAACAATTCGTTACAGTTGAAATAATAAAAATCAAAGGCCTGAAGGGTCTGAGTCGGCTAATGATTGATGTACTGACAGTATAGTCTACCAGTTTCAGTTTGTTTTTAGTTTTTTTCCCCCAACTAAAGAGAGATTTTGTTACAATAAATGAAATGAACATTCGGTCGATGCCTAGTAAAACTTTGATTTACATTATACAAGTATTTAATATTTTAAACCCAATATATTTCTCTAAAATTGAAGAGTGGTTCGCAGAAATAAAAATGTTGAGAGTACAAACTACAATTTGACAGCTGACACTAAGATACTGCCAATGACTTTATATATTTACCAGTAAACATTTGCCTCCGGCATTGCCAAAAGAGGCAATTATCGGCTGGTATATATTCGCACAAGATAAAATTTGAATATGACAATTTATAATATTAAAATTTTACAGCGCGGATTGCCACATACAATTTGTAACGGATGGACGAAAGAACTGATATTTTACAGATATTATAATGGGCCTGGCGATAGCCTTGTCATATGTTAGGTATTGTTCAATCATATTATAAGTGATGTCAATTTAAAGTATACTTACTTTTGCGTTGAGAGATACATGTATGTAAATGTTGCTGAGTGTCAATATATAGTGTAACCGATATTAATAAATGCAGTTCTTTTTTAGTTAAAACTATCATTTATTCTATTTCAGACTTGTTAACCCCTTAAAAATCATGTCTGTTATCCCGAAGTCCATCCATTTTCAGTTATCCATTTTGATTCATGTAGACAGACAGGCCCAGATTGGGCAGAAAAAATGTTTGAGCCAATTTTACGCGATCGGTAGCAGGGTGGGTGTGGGGAGGGAAGTTTCTTTCCGCTTTAAATTGCAGTCAGATCTTGAAATGGGCATTGCGGCAGGTGGTAAAAGGGCAAATGTATCAAACTGTAAAGTGGCAATATGATGGAAGGGAGTGGGAGGATACCCCCTCCTACAAGTAGGGTTTGGGGTATTACCACAAGGGCACCCGCAAAATTAGTAGATGGAAAGCTGTATGTATTACACGAAAATAAATGGATCCACGAAACCGAACTGACCGGAAAGGAAGTGAGAGAGAAAAAAAATGTACGTACAATGATAGCAAAAATTCCTCCCGGTGGTTACAATGATCAATATAGTAAGGTCTCTATAGAATGGTTAGAATGGGTGGCACATACTAAACATATCAAAATTCAACATGCATTAAATATTGGCGAAAAATCTGTACCAGGTACACGATATAAATTAGATGGGTATTGTGAAGAAACAAACACAGCGTATGAGTTCAACGGATGCTACTGGCATGGATGCCGAGATTGTTTCACTGATAATCGCGAAAATATGTGTCATCCACTCACCAATCAATCTTTAGACGAACAATTAGCATTGACATTAAAAAAGAAAGCTTACATAAAACAATTAGGAATGAAATATGTTTGTATTTGGGACCACGAATTCAGAAAACAAAAGAATCAAAATTCTGAGATGAAGCGTTTCATTGATAATTTAGATTTAACAGACAGATTAGACCCTAGGGAAAGTTTCTTTGGGGGACGCACCAATGCCAGTAAACTCTACTACCAAGTTGATGAAAGCGAGCAAGTCAAATATGTGGATTTCACTAGTTTGTATCCTTGGGTCAACAAGTATTGCCAGTATCCTGTAGGTCACCCCGTCATAATAACGAAAGATTTTAATGACTTAAAGGAGTACTTTGGTATTTCCAAAGTAAAAATAGTACCACCAAGAGGTCTATACCATCCCGTCCTTCCTTATAGGTCAAATGGCAAGCTGAAATTCCCTTTATGTAGGACCTGTGCAGATAATGAAAACCAAACCCCCTGTGATTGCCCGGATGATGATAGAGCGTTAACTGGCACGTGGTGTACTCCAGAGATCCAGACCGCTTTAAGATTGGGTTATACCATTATGAAAATATATGAAGCATACCACTGGGAGGAAACCACTCAATATGACCCTAAAACCAGTGAAGGGGGACTGTTTGCCAATTACATAAACACATTTTTAAAGTTTAAGCAAGAGGCAAGCGGCTCCCCTGACTGGATGCAAAATGAACAAGACATGAAGAATTACATAACTCAATATATGGAGAAAGAGGGTGTTTCATTGGATCGGTCAAACATTAGGAAGAATCAGGGTTTGAGAGCGCTGGCTAAACTATGTCTCAATAGCTTTTGGGGTAAGTTTGGTCAACGTCTCAGTATGCGTCAGACAGAGTTCTTCCACGAAACGCAGGCAAACCTTTTCTTCCAACTGTTTTCTGATCCTAAAAACAACCACTCAATTTTCATATCCTTTCCAATGACATGTTACAAGTAGAATGGCAATTCAAACAAGACTGTCAACCCGAAGATAATAAAACGAATATCTATTTAGCTACTTTTACAACTTGTTGGGCCAGACTTAAACTTTACAGTGTACTGGAAAAGCGCAATAGGATGGTTCTGTATTATGATACAGACAGTGTGATATATGTAAGTCGCCCAGGATAGTATGATCCTCCATCAGGTGATTACTTGGGGGAGCTTACGGATGAGCTTGACGGTGGGGAGTACATTGTAGAGTTTGTGTCTGGTGGTCCTAAAATTACGCTTACAAAACCAGTGAAAATAAAGAGACGTGTAAGGTTAGGGGTTTTACTTTGAATTATAAGAATAGTCAGTTGATCAATTTTGAAAGTGTAAAACACATTGTTACCGATCCGAAAGGTTGTCCGAACATTACAGTGACTAATCCGCATAAAATCTGTAGAGATAAGAGAAAAAGAAAAATAGTCAATCGAGAAGAAAACAAAAAATATCAAGAGGTCTATACAAAACGTAGAAAAATAGCAGATTTTGACACTGAACCGTACGGATATTAAGTTAGATACAATGTATTGATGTTAATATGTGTTAAAATTTAATTTTTGTTATCTGCTTTACACGTTTTTGTCATCTGCGTTACAGTATTTGTAATCCGCGTTACAGTTTTTGTCATCTGTGTTATATTTTTTGTCATCTACATTTCAGTTTCTGTTACCTACGTTTCAGGTTTTGCACTTTAAAATGTAATTTTCCATAGGGTCTGTTTCAGTTTTTGTCATCTGTGTTACCGTTTCTGTCATCCTTGTTTTAGTTTTTGTCTTCTGTGTTATTGTTTTTGTCATCTTTGTTACAGTTTTTGTCTTCTGTGTTAATGTTTTTGTCATCTAAATTTTAAGTTTTGTCTACACTGTTTCAATTTTTGTCTATGATGATTGAAAGAATTGTATAACTTTGTTATTGTCTTATATCATGAATAAAAATTTGTAAGAACAACCTATCTCCTCGATTTTATTATTCCAATTTGTACGTAAGAATATGAATGCTCCCGAGTCTCACGAGCCTGAAAGGGAAACCTTTATACGTTTCCCTGATTCTAATGAAGATGAAAACAGGTCCGATGGTGATCGTTGGCATTTATTAGGAACTCTTGTTCCACAAGCAGAAATCGTCTACTTTTGCCAAATGATCATTGTGTATTTAATAATCATCAACTCAATTGTCAACCTATCCCTCCAAAACGGCACTAGTGAATTGTGGATAAATTTACTAAGCAGTTGTATCGGGTACGCATTGCCAAGTCCTAAACTAAAGAAATAATGAAATCGTCTCTACCTTTTGAACCTTGTTCCAGTATATGTATTAGTGGTCAAACTGGAAGCGGTAAAACGCAATGGGTGTATAACTTTTTGAAACATTTAAAAACAAAGAAAAATATCAAACAGGGAGTGCCATGCGTACAGACAATATAGGCTTTCATGAATCCCTTTGTTTTACCAGGGTAGAGTTGACGACCTAGAATGCCCACCTGTGATATGTCTCTCAAATTTTTCATAAGCAGCATATACCATGTATTCAAAGCAATCGTTCTGGCGTGATTGCCTCCGGGGTATAGGTTCTGGGTAATCAGTATGACAGATACTCTCCTATGGTGACAACCTAGCGTGAAAAGCAACTCCATGTCTTTGTTTTGCATTACTTCGTGCATGAGAGCATCAATAATAATCAACTTGTGCCTTTTGTCACGGGTCAAGTCATCCACTTCTTCACCTGTTGGCAGCCCTTGTTTACTATAAAAGTTTGGAATAGACCTTTCCATGTCGTCAAACAAGTCTTGATGTATACCGTAACAGTATAATACGTGTGAAGGTGGATCTCTCGTATAGATGTCTTTTAAACCGGTTTAAGCTCTCCAGTGGTGTTTTTGCCACTGACCGTTCCAAGGCGGTGCCCCACGGTGTTCCTTTGTTTGTTCGTTTTGTCCTTGTGTGTTGACTTTGTGTGCGCGCATGTGCATATGCTTATTGCTCGTCTTGTCCTTATGTGTTGGCTTTGAGTGTGTGTGTGTGTGTGTGTGTGTGTGTTGTTCGTTTTGTCCTGATGTGTAAGCTTTGAGTGTGTGTGTGGTGCACGCGTTTGCGTGCTGGGGGGTTCGTTTTGAGGAAGCTGCGCTTTTGGTGCGTGGCACTCCCTGTTTGATATTTTTCTTTGTTTTTAAATGTTTCAAAAAGTTATACACCCATTGCGTTTTACCGCTTCCAGTTTGACCACTAATACATATACTGGAACAAGGTTCAAAAGGTAGAGACGATTTCATTATTTCTTTAGTTTAGGACTTGGCAATGCGTACCCGATACAACTGCTTAGTAAATTTATCCACAATTCACTAGTGCCGTTTTGGAGGGATAGGTTGACAATTGAGTTGATGATTATTACATACACAATGATCATTTGGCAAAAGTAGACGATTTCTGCTTGTGGAACACGAGTTCCTAATAAATGCCAACGATCACCATCGGACCTGTTTTCATCTTCATTAGAATCAGGGAAACGTATAAAGGTTTCCCTTTCAGGCTCGTGAGACTCGGGAGCATTCATATTCTTACGTACAAATTGGAATAATAAAATCGAGAAGATAGGTTGTTCTTACAAATTTTTATTCATGATATAAGACAATAACAAAGTTATACAATTCTTTCAATCATCATAGACAAAAATTGAAACAGTGTAGACAAAACTTAAAATTTAGATGACAAAAACATTAACACAGAAGACAAAAACTGTAACAAAGATGACAAAAACAATAACACAGAAGACAAAAACTGTAACAAAGATGACAGAAACGGTAACACAGATGACAAAAACTGAAATAGACCCTATGGAAAATTACATGTTAAAGTGCAAAACCTGAAACGTAGGTAACAGAAACTGAAATGTAGATGACAAAAACTATAACACAGATGACAAAAACTGTAACGCGGATTACAAATACTGTAACACAGATGACAAAAAAGTGTAAAGCAGATGACAAAAATTAAATTTTAACACATATTAACATCAATACATTGTATCTAACTTAATATCCGTACGGTTCAGTGTCAAAATCTGCAATTTTTCTATGTTTTGTATACACCTCTCGATATTTTTTGTTTTCTTCTCGATTGACTATTTTTCTTTTCCTCTTATCTCTACAAATTTTATGCGGATTAGTCACTGTAATGTTCGGACACAAACTCTACAATGTACTCCCCACCGTCAAGCTCATCCGTAAGCTCCCCCAAGTAATCACATGATGGAGGATCATACTGTCCCGGGCGACTCACATATATGACACTGTCTGTATCATAATACAGAAGCCTCCTACTGAGCTTTTCCAGTACACTGTAAAGTTTAAGTCTGGCCCAACAAGTTGTAAAAGTAGCTAAGTAGATATTCGTTTTATTATCTTCGGGTTGACAGTCTTGTTTGAATTGCCATTCTACTTGTAACATGTCATTGGAAAGGATATGAAAATTTAGTGGTTGTTTCGTTGGATCAGAAAACAGTTGGAAGAAAAGGTTTGCCTGCGTTTCGTGAAAGAACTCTGTCTGACGCATATTGAGACGTTGACCAAATTTACCCCAAAAGCTATTGAGACATAGTTTAGCCAGCGCTCTCAAACCCGGATTCTTCCTAATGATTGACTGATCCAATGAAACACCCTCTTTCTCCTTATATTGAGTTATGTAATTCTTCATGTCTTGTTCATTTTGTATCCAGTCAGGGGAGCCGCTTGCCTCTTGCTTAAACTTTAAAAATGTGTTTATGTAATTGGCAAACAGTCCCCCTTCACTGGTTTTAGGGTCATATTGAGTGGTTTCCTCCCAGTGGTATACTTCATATATTTTCATAATGGTATAACTTAATCTTAAAGCGGTCTGGATCTCTGGAGTACACCACGTGCCAGTTAACGCTCTATCATCATCCGGGCAATCACAGGGGGTTTGGTTTTCATTATCTGCGCAGGTCCTACATAAAGGGAATTTCAGCTTGCCATTTGACCTATAAGGAAGGACGGGATGGTATAAACCTCTTGGTGGTACTATTTTTACTTTGAAAATACCAAAGTACTCCTTTAAGTCATTAAAATCTTTCGTTATTATGACGGGGTGACCTACAGGATACTGGCAATACTTGTTGACCCAAGGATACAAACTAGTGAAATCCACATATTTGACTGGCTCGCTTTCATCAACTTGGTCGTAGAGTTTACTGGCATTGGTGCGTCCCCCAAAGAAACTTTCCCTAGGGTCTAATATGTCTGTTGAATCTAAATTATCAATGAAACGCTTCATCTCAGAATTTTGATTCTTTTGTTTTCTGAATTCGTGGTCCCAAATACAAACATATTTCATTCCTAATTGTTCTATGTAAGCTTTCTTTTTTATGTCAATGCTAATAGTTCGTCTAAAGATTGATTTGTGAGTGGATGACACATATTTTCGCGATTATCAGTGAAACAATCTCGGCATCCATGCCAGTAGCATCCGTTGAACTCATACGCTGTGTTTGTTTCTTCACAATACCCATCTAATTCATATCGTGTACCTGGTACAGATTTTTCGCCAATATTTAACGCATGTTGAATTTTGATATTTTTAGTATGTGCCACACATTCTAACCATTCTATAGAGACCTTACTATATTGATCATTGTAACCACCGGGAGGAATTTTTGCTATCATTGTACGTACAAATTTTTTCTCCCTCACTTCCTTTCCGGTCAGTTCGGTTTCGTGGATCCGTTCATTTTCGTGTAATACATACAGCTTTCCATCTACTAATTTTGCGGGTACCCAATCAGTTTCGTCCTCTAATTTTACTTTCCATTCTTCTTCTAAAAATTTGGTTCTAAATACATTCATGCAGACGGAAGCTATAGTCACGGAATCGAATGGATCTACGGCCCGTAGTAACTTTACTTCTTCCTGCCCTTTCTCATTTATTTTAAACTCTTTTTCACCCGTAGCATTCATCAATAATTCTCTAAATTTTAAACACGCTTGTCTCAAAATATCAACATCACTTCTACAATATTCTAACATTTCTTTTCTAAAATCAAACACATCATTCTTTTTCTCACTCAACCATGCTAACAAATCAGATCTCTCTTTCTCACTCATGAAATCATGTCCGTAACCTCAGGGTAGGGTCCGTTATAATTTTGGTTTTCTTTTGTATTAAAATAATGAGGGAACCACCCCTTTTTCAATTCATCTAATCCAAAAGCTTTCGGTAACGCAGATAATTTCATGGGTAAAAAATTGAGACTGTCAATCACTTTAATATGCAAATCTTGCTCCAACGTCATATACATAATTTTGGATCCGCTATAAATGATTTTGTCGGGTCTAAGGGATTGGTCTATAAGGTATTCTAAAAGGAAATAACTGTCGTAGCCTTTCATATTGTGGGCAACTTTAAAGTATTTATGTTGATCAGAAAATAACCATTTGCCAAATTTTTCCGCGGTATCCATTCCTTCAAACGTGACTTCTCTAAAGCCACAAGTTCCGGGGCATGGCCCTTCATCTTCGTTAGCAGGCAACTCTGAGTTGTCACATTCGTCGCAACGGGTACCACAATTTTTTACATATAGACTCGGGAGTTAATTCTTTATTAATGCATTCTGGACACAACGTATGGGCAACTACAAAATTGGGACGATGCGTGTTCTTACCGCACCATGACGTTTTACAATTTTGACATTTGGAGCAAGATTTACATACCTGTTGCGATTGGCAGTCTTTACAATCAATTTTCCTATTTGGTACATATCCATTTTCACACACTGATGTTTCTTCCTGACTACACTCGAAATAAAAAAATATAAACTTTGGTATGTGATCTTCTTTTGCTGGGGTTGCTCTTAAATAACACAAATGTCCTTCCAATACATATTCGTTAGATGAACTGCACATATACTCTCCGCACTGGTGTTCTTTTTTTCTTGCGTTGATCTAATCTTAACACTTTATAGCATAAGGGGCACTTCCACCATTTGTCGCACTGTGAGGTTCCGCTGGGTTTTCCTTTATTTTTTCCTTTTTTATGTACTGGTATTTGTTTATGTTTTTGATAGCATTCTTCTGACCTACAGTCCATGTTGCATTCCTTACATTTCACTGGCGTCTCTGTTTTAGAGCATGTGTCACGTTTGCATATGATACAATGTGTTTCGCACTGGTGTCTTTCTTTATGGTCGTAATGTTTGAGGCATTTTTCGCAAAAGTACATGGCGCTGAAAAAGCCCGTTACACTAGTAATGGCATGGAAGTGATTGTCGTCCACTAAGTATATGTAGATGCATGGACGCTCGTCGGAACTGTGACTGGTGATGAATTTGTTACCCAACATGGCGCTAACTACAATCACACGTACTCCCAAGACTTCTTCAGACGCCGTGATATCTTCTAAACTGGCAGGACGATCTAGGGATACTCCGGCCATATGACTAATGGCTATTGCTAATTGTTATTGTTCTTTTCGATTCCTTTTGACGAGATCATTGTAATAAGTTAAAGGTACTTTCTGATTTTCTAGAATGAG
Organism: Mercenaria mercenaria; assembly: GCF_021730395.1. Classification (NCBI taxonomy): domain Eukaryota; kingdom Metazoa; phylum Mollusca; class Bivalvia; order Venerida; family Veneridae; genus Mercenaria; species Mercenaria mercenaria. The sequence goes on along the minus strand of NC_069361.1, from coordinate 15,834,905 downwards.
TTGTAAATTACTTTTCTTTTGTCTGTTTTTGGTTATTTCTTTCCATTCTTCTGGAGTACAACGGTTGAGTTTTGCCCAGCTGACTCCAATCGCTCTTGCCATACACATCTGGTCGTCATTTTCTATGGTGACTATAGTTTTTTTTTCAACTGTAGCGAATTGTTTTTTCCTTTGAGTTTAGTAATTCTTCGTCTCGGTCCACCGCTTCCTTTAGGTAAATCAATGGATCCTACTGAAATATCAAAACTCTCATCAATACAGAGGTCTTTATTACTGTTGAGTACTTTCTCAATAGTTCCCATCACTTTATCGGCATTCAGTTCGTCCCAGGGCTGGAGAGGAACAACAATGGGGTCATGCAGTCCTTGATGATGTATAACAAAACGGCCTAAATCGTTCCCCGCCAAATCGCCCCGGGCTTCCTCCAACACGTCATCAAACATCTGGTGAAGACCTTGTCTCACATCTATTAAATTTTGTCCTTTATATTGTTCGTCCACTTTTACTTGATACGTCCTTTCCACTGCCGCATTTTTTGCATACGTTTGTTTTTTTCTGATTGTATATTCAAGGCCCTTAGGGTCGGGTCTATGAGACGGACCTGGCTGGGGGTCTTCTCCGCCACCTATCTGTAACCCTGGTGATGAAGGGTGCCACTCCCCATCTTAAATACAAGCAGCCGCCGTTTCTTCCATCTCGTCATCAAATAATAACGCTTTAATACACTCTTCAACTTCTCTCTGCTCTCTTACGTATTCCAGGGCCAACTCAAAATCGTTTGTGTTCTGGTCAGTCGGCTCTCCAAAATGTTGAAGTATGTTATTCAACTCTTCCTCGACAAAGTCATTCCCATATTGTGAGTTCCTCAATTGAAACAAACGGAACCGCACCCACGGGGAATCCTGTATCCCCCACGTCGCCGCAAAATTCATCAGCTCATCTGCGTCGGTGAAAGTATTCACGATAGTATCGATGTTTTCCATGTTGCCGGTATGAATTCTAAAGTTAGAATGATTTAACTGACTCGAGCGTGTTCTTATATACTCACCACAAAGCATTTCAAAACGAGGCTTGTATTTTTAGTAAGAACGTCATTTATCTTAATTGCGATTGGTCAATTAAAAATAGTAATACTGGTTTAAACAAGTCAAACTTGAACCGCCGAATAATGGACAAGTTAAAAAGAATATCTTTGTTAGAGGATTAAATCTCTATGTCAATACTTCTATTGATAAAATCAATATCCATTATACTGCGTCCGCTCTTAAATAAATACACGCCAGACACTACGACGACTTTAAAGGGATTAACTTTGACAGTAGGACTTTGTTCACGCATCCACTCTTAAATAAATAAACGCCAGACATTGTGGCGACTTTAAAGGGATTAACTTTGACATGTTTACTCTTTATTGTCCGCCTATCCTGTTCTGACCATGATCACGTTTGATTAACTCATGATCTTATCTAAATATAGCTTATAAAGTCATTGTTAAAATAGGTCCGAGCATGCGCATTTAGTACAATTACGCTTATGATTAGGGTCATTTTCTCAGTGGACGCCAAGCAGGAAACATCGTCAACATAAAATGTAATATTTTATTTTCAATTATAATGTATTTATTTTAAAGAATGTTTTATGTTTTAGTTTAAATGGAATAAATATTTCGTTTTAAATAATTATTTATTTGTTATTTGTGCATCAATATAGTTCTTTTTTATATAAAATGTAAAAAATCAATTAGTTGATGGATAAATCTATATGATATTTAAATATAATTCATATATAGTTCTTTTTAATTTCTCTGTTATTTAATTAGACATGTTACAATTATTTTGTTTTAAAGTATTATTTTTTCATTGTCACTAATATTGTTAAACTATTATTTATTCGTTCTTTATTTACTAATACTGTTCGTTTTATTATCAAATAAAATCAAATTTATTCATTAAGGTTATGGATATATCTATATATTTTTTCATGGTATCTGTCCGTCTAGGGCTGAGCACCTGACCCTCAATGTGCGCGAATACGCCCTAGATAGGTATATAAGTCAGCTCTATATACTTCTGGGAGATATAAATAGCAGAGTGAAGTCATTCCTAAATAGGAAGATGATGTCATTCTAAAAAATAGAATTCAAAATGGCCGCCACGCATGTGCAGTGAATTCAATTCCTATATGCAAATGAGTTACTATTTATAGTAACTAGTCATCCAAGATGGCGCCCGTTTGTTTGCCTGCAAACCGACGCCTATACTACTTGTGTGTACCGGTTTTTGATCTTGAATAATCTGCCCTTGAAAATAGATTTTTTCAGTATTTTCCGACTTTAAAGGGCAGACAATTCATGACCAAGGCTGGGTACCTATGATCTGCTTTATTCTATATTGTTTTTTATTTGATTCTCTGTCTGTAAACACAGTTTCAAGAAGAAATTCTGTCCGTAAGAAAATTTTGCCCCATGACAATATAAACACTGTGACAAATGTCCATTACTATAAACATGACAAAATGATACCTCAAAGTCCTGGTCTTTCCGATGGATCAAATTTCTTTAAACTTTGTAAACTGAATGCAAACGATGACTAAAACAGAAATATAAATTAAAATGCACAGTTCCCTTGCCTTAATCTTGAATTATCTGCCCTTGAAAATCGCATTTTTTTAGTATTTTCTGATTTTCAACGCAGATAATTCAAGATTAAGCACAGGTACCTATGACTTTTAATATATATTTCCGTTTTAAACTTGATTCTCAGTCAGTACACAAAGATTAAAGAAATTCTGTGCGTAGGAAAATGTTTGCCTATATACATAAAGGAAACTGTCTGATGTGTCATTAACATTTTTCAGAAAACGTTTTTGCATTACATATTATGTTCATATTTCCTTTTCAGTTGACTTTTACGAATTTGTACTTAATGCCGTTTTCTTTGTAATATTATATGATTTTTATCTTTATTCTGTCATTACATTGTTTTCTTCTTTACTTACCTAACACGTCTACACAATTATCCTCTTTATGTCGTATTGCTATGTTTGCAATAAATTGTTGCTATGTCTGTGACCTATGTTTCTCTTTCTTTACAAATATAAAATGATTTCATGCTGACATAGTAACAATTCTTTCCGCTTTCTAAAAGTAATACGACGTTTTCTTTTACTTTTCTCACATACCTTTAGTATTTCTACATACTGTTTACACGATATGTTCATGCTAATACGAATTAGTTTGTTGATACATTTTTTCTAATGTATCAACATAGGGAGTCCGTGGCCATGGGGTTAAGCTAAGGTCGCTGACTACGAACAATTTGTTTATCATAGCTGAGTGTTCAAAACTTCCCCTGAGATGTCAAACTCTTCATGACTTTGTAATTACGCCATCAAGCTTGGTTACAGAAGGTTGGTAGTTTCACCCAGTTGCCCACCCATGCCCGAAACAATGCCTTAAGTGGCACTTGGGGTTTTCCTCTATCAGTATCAGCAGGAAATGTCGCCACATGATCTATTGTGTCTGTGTGACTGTACACCCTATGAAATAAATAAACAAAATATCAACAATGTGACAAGTTTAGTAGAAAGTTAAAGGTTACATTATCAAGAAACAAAACTGTAATAACAGTAGCATGAAACACATGTACAAACAGAAATGGATTGACGAAAACAAAAACATAAAACAAAGCAAATACAACATCACAAAGACGACGTTATTTAGTGTTAAAACAGTTATTTGAAGAAAAACAAACACAAAAGTGTTTTTGCAGAACTAAAAAATTAATTCTTTACAAATTAATAGATAGAAAGGGGAAACCACTAAGTACAGATGAGTAAGACACTGTTGAAAAAAAATATATAGATAGAAAAAGATGCAAATATTTTTAACGATCACTTTTCACGTATTATAGAATGAACATTATAACTCACTGCAGTGTGGGACAGAAATGTTAAGGACAAACCTGTTGTCACGAAACAAAATGTTGATTTACCAATCACTTTCAATCAAAGGAATTTATGTGGACATGAATTACATTTCATATTAGATATTATCTTCATACGTAGAGATGAAATAATGCACAAATACAATATTTTTTGCGAAGAAAAAATAAAAGCTTTTGTACTTCTGTTAAAATCCATGTCATGCAAAACATTTTCAATGAAAAATAAATATACCTCACTTATTATTTCATTTATTTAATTCATTGAAAATAATTAAAATGCTGATAATGTTTAGGATTTTCTCACATGTTTGAATATTTGAGATCTATTACATAAAGGATCTTACATGAGTATCTTTTCATATTGAATTTATTTGTAGTTGTATGAAGACTTTTAAAGAACTACAATACGGAAAAGCACAAATGTCACATTATTTTATCACTTTTCTAGCTATTTCTGCTGAAACATTACAATTTTGCATTTATCTATCGTAGACAAAAATCGATTCTATCAACGTGTTGCTTACGATCCATATGTGACTAGTTAATAAAAGCTTGTGTAACTTCAAAATATGACATGACTTTATTTTACTTACAAAATGTATATCATGTGACAAAACTATCGTTGACATTGACAAAGAAACACGTTTTAGTATATCATATGTATCTAACAAACATTTTGAAAAATATCTAATCGTTAACAGTTGTCAGAAAACTGTATATAAATGATTAAAAAATAATTCAATTAGATATTGCCATATGGTATTATACATTGCAACAGTCGATATCAATTTATGAAAGTGATGTAGAGCTGTTGATTATAGTTGCCTAACCTTTAATGTCTTGCAAAAATGTTTTAGCAAAAGTAAAACAAATGCTAATCCTTATACCACAATTGTGTTGATATCTGCATGTGGCAGTGGAATTGAAGGATTATATAGGGTAATCTGAGTTTTGTTCAAGATCGGATAACACTCCAATTTAGTTTATTATATGACAGGAATGCGTGTCATAATGTGTCAAACATTTTGAAATGAAATGATCCATTTCAGACTCTTAGTGAATAGTCAAGTCAGTGACACTAAGAAATATTATCAAGAGTTTGATGAATAGAGGTAATTTGTTAAATGACTTTGATTCTATACCTATTTCTCGGGGTTTTTTTTTGGACTTTTTATCAAACATACAAAATATCACAGACAGTGTACAGAAAGTACGGACAACGTTTATAATCATTCGATCTAATTCGGGTTCTTTTATTGGTCGACAAGTTTTATGGTGTATTTTTCACTGGAATGTTAACCAAAGTTGTTTTAATTTTTGGTGGGTTTTAAGTTACGCCGACAATGTGATGTATATAGGCCCCATGTAATTTCTAAAGCTTAAAATGATGGATTAAGACCCCAGGATCTCCTCGAAGCTGTATTACAGACGCAAGCTGGGAAGTATGGAGCCTATCCGATGCCTAAAATCCAAGCATGTTATTCTGTAGTATTCTTTTTGGTCAAAAACACGTTGCACTTGCATATATTTAGTTCGGTTTCCTGCATTCTGACCATCATGAATTGTTTTTTAGTTTTCCGGGTACTATATGTAGATGGTATAAATATCGCTATATGAAATGAATTCGACATCTGAAGACACTTTGAAGTATATTTCCCGCATATAATAACCTGCAAAGTAACCCTTTCAAATGCAATAATTCGTCTACAAGATCTTTCTGTAATGTTGATATGAAAAAGCGATAAGAAATATTGACACAAAGTACCGGTGCACGATGGTAGATAAATTATCAATAGTATCCATTTACCTTAGTTTTGGCCAATGTTAGGCTTGAACAAACAGAAAAAAACACTAAGGAAATTCTCGTGATTTTCGTTGGTGAACGTTTCTGATATGCTGTTTCGGGTCCAGCGTGGACAAATAATGGAGCCCAAATCAGTTCTGGCCGAAGCCGAAATGTTTTCATCTGCAGTTATTAATATCATTTTGTAGCAAAACGTTACTTTAATTAGGGGAGCCCAACTCAGTTTACATCAATTATGCAGGTGTTATTGAACGAAAAAAAAAAACAACGTAAGTTAACCCTAAAAGTTTTACTCACATCACATAACTCATTTCATGAACACGTTGTACTAGTATCTTGTCTGGCGCGGAAAAACTAATGTTGAATTCTTCATACAAAAGTTCGTCTTTAAATAATCCCGATAAATTCTAAACGTATAATGTGACAAAAAATTGTTTGCTGCTCAAATTCCAACGTAGGTTATATTTAGATCTTCAACAGTTTAACGTCACAAGTGGAGAGTGATGTAATAATAAAACTGAGTTTAATCTACACAAAAAACAGACACTTTACACGTTTAGTTAATTTGCATGATTCTAGGCGTTATTTCATCACATGAAGCACATTTTTGCCAATCAAAAAACTGAAGGCGATAGAATTACATGCTTGGATTTTTGACAAGGAATAGGCTCCATATGGAAGAAACCCCGCTCGTCTTTTTCCCAGCTAGATAGCTTCCTGATATGAATGAATTCTACATTCAAAAGGAGGTTTCTAACCTGCACCGGTGAGTGGCAAGTGATTAGAAGTCTGTGTCTGAGGCCTTTTAATAATGCAATATGAAACTACAATCGCTATAATGTCTGGTTGGGTAATGTAAGGAATATTTGTACAATCTCGGTTTAAATGATAAAATATGTCAACTTATATAATGATGCACACATCATTGGATGAAAGAAATAGGTGTAGAATTAAAAATTGTCAAAGTGTTTTAACGGAATTTACCTCAAGTTAGCAGTGTATTCAGATCTATATTAAGACATGTTTTAGTGTTAGTTAACGTGTATATCTAAACAGAAGTTGTTATTGACTAATGGGAAATGATGGAGTGGGAAATAATAGAGAAAGGATACGGTTGATTCTCTTAACACTATGTATTGCTTTTTGCTGTATCCAAATTATATTTTACCACACAGTTAGAAAGCAATATCCGGGTGCAACTTCATATAACTTTAGTAAACCATATCAGGTGATAACACAGCCAGGTTTGCTGAAACTTATAAATACATCAATACCAACATATCATTTTAATGGACTTTATATTCATGAAAATAAAACGTTTTGTTCTTCAGTTACAAATCTGACCATATTAGTTCTTGTGTTATCATCAACTGGAAACTTAAACAAAAGGCAAGCATTAAGACAAACCTGGACAAACGGAACATTCTATAGACCGTATGGGACACTGAAAGCTTTGTTCCTTCTAGGAATCGGCGACGATGCCGATGTCCAGAACAAAATTAATAAAGAATCTCAGCTCTATGGAGATATTGTTCAAGGAGGTTTTATAGACACTTACAATAATTTGACACTCAAGTCAACAATGGGATTTGAATGGGCAACTGATCGATGCAGAAATGCAAAATATGTTATTAAAACAGATGACGATATAGTGATTAATATGTTTAAGTTGTTTCAAAACACTATTCTTAGAGAGTCCGAATGTGATTTTCATGTTTATTGCCACCGCCAACAAAATATTGTCGTTAGAGAAAATACAAGTAAATGGTATGTCGGACAAGACCACTTTAAAGGGTGGACTAGATATTCAACCTACTGCGGAGGATCTTTTGTAATGATTTTGAATGAAGTGGTTCCATTTATATACGCATCGATATTTAGAACACCATTCTTTTGGATCGAAGACGTTTTATTATATGGTATTGTCCTAGACAATATACCTGGTCTTAAATACAAAAGAGTTAGAGGAATAGACCGCAACTTAGACAACACTACCGCATCAATAATTTGCTTAAAGGAACAAAAGACAAACTGTTCACCCTTTATATTCATGACGAAAGGCGCGCTACAGATCGTGACACTTTGGGAAAACATTTTACTGTTGTACTACAATTGAAACTCACCTTTTGTCATTTATGCGCATTTAGTGTATGATACTTATATTTGTGGTATACAGTATGCATAAAGATTTATAGCAACCAGTCGGCAAAATATTACAGTAACCTTTGAAGATATCAATAAATGGTATCAGCTCAGCTTATATTTACCAGAAATTAACGTTCGGGAAAGTACGTAAACGAGTTTCTTGTACCGATGCTAAATCAGCATTGTGTTATTGTGACTTCATATTTTATATAGATCTATATGAGACTGCAATACATAAATTATTTTGCGACTGGTTTATGCTAACCATAACTTTTGTGAAATATATTTATGAGAAAATAATATTAAGATTATTGCATACTACACAAAATGAAATATCACTTACTTTTGCATGTAACAGTAAAGGATATCGGACATTATGCTAGGGATTTTGCCCTAAGTTCAATGCTATTTCTTGACTTCAGTAGCTGATAGTTTTATATAACAGCTTCAAATACTGATAAATAAGTTATATTCTTATCAAACTGTCACAAAAAATAGTTTTATTTTATATTCGTTTTCTTGAAATTCGAACAGTTTGTAACTAAGGGTCATATTTTTGAAAAATTTTAAATGTGTATTTTTAGTTAAAATAAGCATTGGTATTTAAGGTATGTCTACTATGAAATATTTTGACACAATAAATAAACTGATACCATAGAGATTATCAGTTTTATTGACATTTTTCAAAATAAACGAAACGGAAAAAATAAGAGTGGAACAAAACATTTGGTCCCTAACTGTACTTCAAGTTATTTCCACCCGAGTGCCCATGATAACACTGATGCATTGATCATATCCTATTGTTTGTTTTCTATACATCAATTGCTAGACTGTATTTATACACATGTTCAAAACAGACCGGTCATTATGTAGAGGATTATTATTGAATACATGCAGTGGTGTAGCTGGCCATACATTGGCGTAGTTGGCCTTTTTCAGTTGAAACGGAGGGGTGCAGGAGACTGCCTATTCCACTACGGGTTCAGGGATGCCTTACTTTTAGCATTTTATATCAGTGGAACTTTACTAGCTAGTATCAACCTTATTTATATAGATATTCTTGGGGTGTCTGTGTTAGTTCTTTGAGGTCCTTACTAGTATTTCGGTTGGCTTCGAAATAAGTTTCAGATGTGTGAGCGAATTGATGTTAATTCTGGGGGTGTCCGTGTTAGTTATGGGCGAGTCCGTATTAGTTCTATGGGTGTCGGTGTAAGTTCTGGAAGCAATTAGGTTAGTTAATGTGATGGTGTCTGGTGTAGTTTTTGTTAGGGTATAGGATGCTGGATCAAATAAAAACAAATGTTGCTCTTAAAATGCATTCTATGTTCGCTTCAACTGTGTCCTACAAAAGGTAAAAAAATTGCACTTAAGTGGCACTATTCCCATAAAAGTTCGTCTGTATATCTTTGTCTACTTTACGTTGAAGACACATATGTAATATGTCGAAGCCACTTGCTTGGTTCTTGACTTATGACAGATGCAGTTGTCTCAATCCTGATAACACTCAATCGATGGACTTAGACTGTCAAGAGGTAACAGATCTGATTGCAAAAGTCATAAGATATACTTATAAAGATCTGTCTGCTTTCTAGCTTCACTTTCTATGTCCCCTATTTATTTAGTTTAGTGTTTTCTGTGCTTGAAATATTTACAAAAATGAATAAACTGTGTATATATGTAAGGTTTAGGAAAAACATGCAATAAGTGTCAAATATTTATGTTAAAATTTATTTGCTGACACCCTGTACGTAGTTGTTTTCAATTCTAAACACTTTCCCACCCGTGACCAAGTGTCATTTTTGCAGCATACGTATATAATAATTATTTACAAAGGCATGTGAACTATTTTGTTGCGTCACTGGTGGGAAAGATGTTTAAAACGTAAAAATGATTTATGTTCATATTTTAATAGAAAAGAGAATGAGAAATGTCTACAAAGTCTTCTTTTTTGTTCATAAACTTGTAAAATGAAGTCGCATTTATCAAGAAATGGTCTTCAACTATCATAACTATGCAATTTCAGAAGTCTATCCCTATGTCAAGTTTTCCTTAATCGGATAGGCAATCTGAATAGGAAAATGTCCGAGGTCCTTCCTTATCTAAGTTACCTATTATCGATGATAAATTATTAATACGCGAGTAACATTATCACTTTTATATTCTTGATATAATGTATAAGAAGATATTTTGGAAGAACAGAACGCATCCAAGCTAATATTTACAATTTATGTACGCAATAATATCTCATTTTGTTTACAAAGTGTTCATGTAAGAATAAAATCTGGAAAGTAGGTCCCTCGGAAGCACCGAAAACAATGCAAACAGTGAAAATTGCAGACTCGGTTTGATTGAGTCTGTTCATGAGCAGTAATGGAAAATGCAACACTGCCCACGCCCCCTAGCACCGGCTTAAGCAGTATTCAATCTTCAAATCTAAATGAGTCTTTATCGAGGTTTATACTACTGATTGGAGACAGTTCAATTTTAGATTAATTCACGTATGTTATGTTTTACAATTTTGTTTCAAGATTATAAGAAAACATAAATACAAAACAGACGAACACAGTTATCCTTCAAAGAGATGTAGTATTTCAGAAATGTTCCTCTAGTGACTTGAAGTTTATTCAGGTCATTTCAATTTGGCCAAAAGTATGGCTGCCAGGGGACAGGTAGATTCCCCTTCTATGTTTCTTCGTTAAAGATTATTGATCATGAAGCTGACGTTATTGTTATACATACACGTTCATTTTATGAAGCATCTCTTGTTCAAAATTACAAGCATCATTTTCTCAAGTTACAAAGGAATAATAAATCTCATTATGAAGGTGCTTTATAGTGTTGCATAATCTCTAATGAACAGACTGCATCAGTTCAAGTAAGTTACTTTGCTTAGTTGCGTTTTTACGTCCAAGGGAGTGATATGTGGATTTATTTTACATTATTTCTATCTTATTTATGACTGTAAGTCGACCAATATACAGGTAAATAGCATGAAAGACACACAATACTATCTTAAAAAGACTGTAAGTCAACACATACATTATAAAAAGAGTTATCATTTGTTCTTCCTATTTCTTTCATAGTAAACATGTTTGTTAAATAAATACATCGTTTTACCTGTTGGTATTGTTTTAAGCCAATTGAATTAATTTAAACAATAGTTAATTATGTCTCCCCCAGGAGACATATTGTTTTTGCCCTGTCCGTCCGTCCGTCTGTCCGTCCGTCCTTCCGTCCGTCCGTCCGTACGTCACACTTCATTTCCGAGCAATAACTGGAGAACCATTTGACCTAGAACCTTCAAACTTCATAGGGTTGTAGGGCTGCTGGAGTAGACGACCCCTATTGTTTTTGAGGTCACTCCGTCAAAGGTCAAGGTCACAGGGGCCTGAACATTGAAAACCATTTCCAATCAATAACTAGAGAACCACTTGACCCAGAATATTGAAACTGCATAGGATGGTTGGTCATGAAGAGTAGTTGACCCTATTGATTTTGGGGTCACTCCGTCAAAGGTCAAGGTCACAGGGGCCTGAACATTAAAAACCATTTCCGATCAGTAACTAGAGAACCACTTGACCCAGAATGTTGAAACTTCATAGGATGATTGGTCATGAAGAGTAGATGACCCCTATTGATTTTGGGGTCACTCCGTCAAAGGTCAAGGTCACAGGGGCCTGAACATTGAAAACCATTTCCAATCAATAACTAGAGAACCACTTGACCCAGAATGTTGAAACTTGATAGGATGATTGGTCATAAAGAGTAGTTGACCCTTATTGATTATGGGATCACTCCGTCAAAGGTCAAGGTCACAGGGGCCTGAACATTGAAAACCATTTCTGATCAATATCTAGAGAACCACTTGACCCAGAATGTTGAAACTTCATAGGATGATTGTACATGCAAAGTAGATGACCCCAATCGATTTTGGGGTCACTCCATTAAAGGTCAAGGTCACAGGGGCCTGAACATTGAAAACCATTTCCGGTCAGTAACTTGAGAACCACTTGACCCAGAATGTTGAAACTTAATAGGATGATTGGTCATAAAGAGTAGATGACCCCTAACGATTTTCCCTTATTGATTATGGGATCACTTCTTCAAAGGTCAAGGTCACAGGGGCCTGAACATTGAAAACCATTTCTGATCAATAACTAGAGAACCACTTGACCCAGAATGTTGAAACTTCATAGGATGATTATACATGCAAAGTAGATGACCCCTATCAATTTTGGGGTCACTCCATTAAAGGTCAAGGTCACAGGGGCCTGAACATTGAAAACCATTTCCGGTCAGTAACTTGAGAACCACTTGACCCAGAATGTTGAAACTTAATAGGATGATTGGTCATAAAGAGTAGATGACCCCTAACGATTTTGGGGTCACTCTGTGAAAGGTCAAGGTCACAGGGGCCCGCACATTGAAAACCATTTCCGGTCAGTAACTTGAGAACCACTTGACCCAGAATGATGAAACTTCGTAGGATGATTGGTCATGCAGAGTAGATGAACCCTAACGATTTTAGGGTCACTCTGTTAAAGGTCAAAGCCACAGGAGCCTGAACATGGAAAACCATTTCCAATCAGTAACTTGAGAACCTCTCGACCCAGAATGTTGAAACTTCATAGGATGATTGTTCATGCAGAGTAAATGACCCTTATTGTTTTTGGGGCCACTCCGTTAAAGGTCAAGGTCACAGGGGCCTGAACATTGATAACCAGTTCTGATCAATAACTTGAGAACCACTTGACCTAGAATGTTGAAACTTCATAGGATGATTGAACATGCAGAGTAGATGACCCCTATTGATTTTGGGGTCAGTCTATTAAAGGTCAAGGTCACAGGGGCCTGTTCATGTTAAATCATTTTTTGGAAATAAGTTGAGAACCACTTGACCTACAATGTTGAAACTTAATAGGATGATTGGACATGTACATGACCCCTATTTATTTTGAGGTCACTTGATCAAAGGTCAGGGTCACAGGGGCCTGAACAGTGACTTGAGAACCACTAGGCCACGAGTGTTGAAATTTAGCGGGATGACTGGACATGCCAAGTAGATGATCCCTATTGCAGCCAACCATCAGTGTCTCTTTGACTTTCGCTCCTGACCCCTATTGACTGCTTGCCTATAGGACTTTGCATTTGGGGGAGACATGCGCTTTTTTACAAAAGCATTTTCTAGTTTACATCCGCTTAAGTACAAAAACAAAAAATAAAGGTTCAAAACAGATGAGAATATCACTGAAATTTTCAATCTGAGAATTTATATCAACTGACTATATTATCAAGATTTCACATATTTTGCTGAATTCTAGTAATGTGAACTATCGGCATGAAATGTTACTGTAAACTATCAGTTACGTGACATTTTATAAGCTTATGTTCATAATTTTCTTTCAAATTTCTAAACCTATTGAGGGTACTTTGCAGATATATTGAATTGCTTTTATTTTAATTAGTTTACATTGTTTCATTTTATTATCTGTGATTTGTGTGTAAATACCTTGTAAAGCATATTCCGGTAATTATAACATATGTTTCTGTCAACGCTTTCGAAATTAAATGATTATTCAGACAAAACCTATTTTATTTCTAGCCACTACCACTTTAAGACTCATTTGATACGCACGAAGTGTCGTATGATGTGATCCACAGACACAGACACTTGGAGTCAGGATCCCATCTCCATCGCCTCTTCTAAGTGACGCCAATATTATGAAGCAATTTACACGAAATGAGGATAGGTGGCGATCACAAAATGGGTTTTATCACAATTTCAGCGCGTCGCAAAAATGCACAGTTTACTTTTAATACTCTTTATATTACGAGATCGGAAAGTTTGAACAATAGTGGAGTCAACTTTTGAATTAACACCTGTATGGAAACATTCTGTCTTAACAGCTGACATTCGGGTCTGGACGAGAAATCGATAATTTTCCTACATCGATCAATGTTTAACTTTCAAAGAATAGGTAGAGCTATTTGCACTCGCCCATTTCCCGGTGTCGGCGTCTCAATTTAGATATCATATAGCATGCGATGTAATGCGCAAAACCAAAGCCCTTAGCTCAAAGGTCAAGGACACATTTGGAGGTTAAAGGTCAATAGGTTTTTTCCTGTCCGGTCTGTAACTCAATCGTCCATGAAGGGATTTGAATATCACTTAGCACAAATGTACCGCATAATATGATGATGATGCACACTTTTCAGACCCCTAGCTTAAAGGTCAATGTCACGCTTGGCAGTCAAATGTTAATATGGCATGAATAGGATCTGTTTCGTGTCCGGTATAGAACTCTGTTATCCATAAAGGGATTACAATATTACTTAGGAAAAATATTCCCCTTAATCAGATGACGTGTCATGCGCTAAATCCGGACCCCTAGATCAAAGGTCAAGGTCACACTTAGAGATCAAATGCCAACAGGGCGTTTTTCCTGTCCAGTATGTAACTAAATAATCCGTGAAGGGGTTTTAATACTACCAACTGATAAGATGATGTAGCATGCACAACTTTCAGACCCATAGTTTACAGGTCAATGTCACACTTGGCAGTCAAATGTTAACATGGCATGAATAAGGTTTTGATAACTGTTTTATATGTGATAACAGCAGTTTTTACATTTCATCGTCAATATTTTAAGGTTTGTTAAACTAAATGTGAACGCCATTGAATATGTCATTGTATAGAATAGTCGTTAATTCAGTTTCAGTTTAAATATTAGTTGGAACAAATATTCCCCTAGATGAGACGACATGTCATGGGTAAAACCCTGATTCCTAGCTCAAAGGTCAAGGTCATACTGGATAAATTTAGAATTAATAATTACAAGGTGTCTTCAGTCAGTACATAGATTTTTCTACTTTGTGTACCACTTTACCACATAACTTAATAAATGAAAAGCTAACTGCCCAAATTCAAAAGACTTTTGCCAGGGAAAATGCTACTTTTCTCGCTTGCAATTTCGATAAGGCATTTTTACTAGTATTATAAAATATTATACTAAAAAAATATTATACTATGTGGACCTGTGACAAAGTTTGTAAAGTCTTTTCCTTTTTATTGAACAATATCAATATTCAGGTTTGGGAATGCAGTTTTCAGACAAGTAATTGGTATTCCCATGAAAACAAACTGAGCACCCCTTCTCGCAGATGTGTTTTCATATTGTTATGAAAGAGCTTTCTCCAGATACACAGGCAGACGTTATTATTGCATTTAATAACACAATACTCTATCTAGATGATATGATTAAAAAGTATAATCCGTTTTTTGCCCAGTTGGTGGATACTATTTATCCCCGGGAGCTCCAGTAAAATAAAACTAACAACTCGGACACTACTGCTTCATTTCTAGATTTACATCTCTCCATTTATGACTATTTTATACATACCAACATTTATAACAAAAGGGATGAATTTAATTTTAGTATTGTAAATTTTCCCCATTTGGATGGGGACGTACCCCAGGCAACATCTTATGGGATATATATTTCTCTGTTTATTCTGTTTGCAAGAGCGTGTAGTCATGTTGAGGATTTCAATGAACGTAATCAATATATCAAAAATAAGCCTCTTCAACAGGGCTACCGTTATTATAGATTACGTAAATACTTTACTTAATTTTACTATCGTAATTCAGATTTGGTTTTAAAATACAATAGCAATTTAAAGACACTTCTGCAAGAAGGTATATCAAAACCCGTTTTTATTGGGATGCAGTTTACAAACTTCGTAAGATTTTGGGTCATGGCAATTTTTCAATTGTATTTAATAAAGTTATTAATCGTTTTATTAAAAGAGATTACGATCCAACTGTTTTGAGACACACCGAATGTTGGTGTTAAGCCCGTTTACAGGAACAGGTGGAGGACTCTATGACAGGTAGTTCTTAAATCCCACCGGGACTAAGTTATTTTGATTTCTGTCTTTTGGCCTGTTTCGTCGGGCCCTTAAGGGTGTTACCATCGTTGCTCTGTCTTTTGCAAAGGCATTGAGTACATGCGTTTTAGGTTCTTAAGGATTGCATTTATATACAAGAGCTTTTGTTTTGTTTTACATTACATGGCTTCTGTTGCCTTTGCGTATGTTAGGGTTTCTCCTGGCAGGGATAACTTTTATTTACACTGTCATGTGACTTTGGAAAATGGTGGGGGTAAGACTGAGGTTATGTGCACCATAAACCGGTTTAAGCTCCCCAGTGGTGGTTTTGCCACTGACCGTTCAAAGGCGGTGCCCCACTGTGTTCATTTACATGTTTGTTTTGTCCTTGTGTTTGTTTTGTGTGATTGTGTGTGTTGGTCGTGTGTGCGTCCGCGTGCTGGGTTTACTTTGGGGGAGGCTGCGTTTTTAGAGCATGGCTTTCCTTGTTGGATACCCATCCTTGTTTTTTTTTGTACGTCAAAGGTCAAGAGGTTTTTTTCCGTCCGGTCTAAAACTCAACAATTCATAAAGGGATTTTAATACTACTTGGCTACAATTTTCCCCATTATAACATAATGTGTCATGCGCAACACCCTGACCCCTATCTCAAACGTAAGTGTCACACTTTGCGGTCAAAGGTCAATTGTGAATTCTCCAGTCCGGTCCATAACTCTTGTCATCCATTAAGGGATATAACATGACACTAATGTTCCCCATAATGAAACAACCTGTCTTGTGCAACACCCATATCCCTAACTCAAAGGTCAAGATCACAGTCGAAGGTTATCGTGTTTTTTTCTGTTTGGTTCATAACTCATCTATTAAGGGATTTTGAAAAAAAACATGACACTAATGTTTCCCATAATGAGAGATTTGTTACGCACGATACCCACACCACTAGCTCAAAGGTCAAGGTCACATTTGAAAGTCAAATATTAAAATCGATCTTGTCCTGTACAGTCTGTAAAATATTTTGATATAAGGTCATTTAATATATGGACCCAATTAAAAACAAATCGTTGGTGTGTTTTCTTCAGAATTACTTCCCTTTAATATGATAGTTTCTTACATTTTTTATCATATTACCCTATGAATTTCTAAAAAACTAAATGTAATCAAAATTGAAATTAAATACTTTTTTATATTTATAGATGTTATAAGCAATCAACAACTGGAGATTTTTATATATGCAAATTTAAATCCTAACATTGTGTTATAACATATTGTGTTTATAGTACAATGTTGTTTACAAACTTCATTGACAGATATCTGATCATTATGTTATACTGTAGTAGAGAAAATTAGTTGCCTTCCAGTAGGGGACTTTGTATTGCGTGGCAATTTACTTGTTTCTTCATGATCATTTTGTCGGACATTGTAGTCTTGCGCCAGGTGTAGGCTGCAATTTTTTCTGCTCTGCAAAAATTGGATTATTTTGCAAAAACCAGTGATTCAAGAGATTGGATTTTTGGCTCAGTTTTTAATAAACTGGTGACCAACATACTGCAGAATTTATTTTGTAGAATTATCATTGGATTTACGAATAACTTTGATGTAAAACAATTTTAATTGGACAAATATTGGAGTAACGTTTCAATAATTTCATTCAGTTTTGGTGAACAACATATCACTCAAAATTATGGCTAATCCGTGTACAGGTAGACAATACAGTAGAGACCAATTACTGGATTATAGAGATGTGTCTAGGAGGTATACAATACCGAATAAAGAAACATTAGCTATGCTGATAAAGTATAATCTTTTGAAATACAGAGGTAAACGAGCTGGTCGCCCGAGGATAAAATCTAAAGCTGATATTCACTTGACAAATTCGACCCAAATTATACTAGATCATACATTTATATCAAATGCACACAGAAAGAAACAAAGGAACGTTCAAATTTGATCCAAATTAAACTAGATCATTAATTTTTATTGAATGCCCAAAGAAAGAAACAACTGAAACTTTCAACTGTGAACATAAGGTCTGTGCGAGGAAAGTCTGCTGACCTTCTCCAGCAAATATTAGAGGAGGGTATAGACCTCTGTGTGATCACTGAAACTTGGCTACAGCCGGATGGTGATGACGTTGTCAGGGGGGGGGGGGGGATGTCACAGGATGGATACTGCTTTGATGATGTCCCGAGACCCGACCGTAAAGATGGAGGACTTGCCCTATTATACAGAAACAATCTCAAAGTGTCAAGAAGCCCAGCAAAAACCTTTCAGTCCTTTGAATGTGCTGAATGGAAAGTATGTAGTCAATCATTCATCCTCTACATCTTTGGTATATACAGACCGTCATATTCGGAGAGACACCCAGTAACTCAGGCTATGTTTATGACAGAATTCACTGAGTTTCTTGAACAAATAACGACAAGATCTGAGTCTCTGGTGCTGTTAGGTGAATTTACCATCCACATGGATAATAAGTCAGACTGCTACACAAAACAATTTCAGCAATGTTTGAGAACTTTTGGACTGGTTCAACATGTCAATGCTCCTACTCATTCTGGTGGTCATATTCTTGACCTGATGATCACAAAGGTAGAAGACAAACGTGTGAATGTCTAAAAACCTTTACCAGACTATTACATCTCTGACCACTGCTTTGTTAGTTGTAACATTGAACAGTGTCGACCTCCCTTGATCAGGAAAGAAATAAAATCTCGCAATTGGAAATCTATATCCAGTGACATATTAGAAGCAGAATTCGGTCAATTAAATAACATTGTAGTGAACTCGTCCAATGTCAATGATCTTGTGTCTGAGTTCACTAGAATCACGTCAGACATTGTTCAGAAACATGGTCCTCTAAAGGAAAGAACTATTCTCTGTAGACCGACAGTTCCTTGGTACTCAGGATACCTAAAACAGCTGAAACAATACAAACGATCAATAGAGAAAATCTTTATGAATGACAAATCTGACCTGTCAAGGAAAGTATATAGTGGTGTAAGACATATATATAGTGCTGAACTTTCTAGGGCCAAGGATGAGTACTACCAGAACAAGATTGGAAAAGCAGAAGGAAACATGAAAAAGCTATATGCTGTAACATCCAATTTACTGGGAAGGTCGGACAATCCGCTCCCATTATACACAAGCGCAGTATCTTTGGTAAATGACTTTCTACGATAATTTCCTGATAAAATAATCAAGTTGAGAAATGATATTGACAACATATCAACTGAAACACCCAGCAATGTTAATTCTTCCTACTCAAATCCACCTGCGATTATGAATACATTTACTGCGTTCAAACCACTTTCCGAAAACGATATTTTGAAACTTGTATATGCATTAAAATCTACAACTTGTGAACTTGATGTGATACCAACTAAGAAAATAAAGGAGCATTTTTCATAACTTGCTCCCGTAGTGACAGAAATTGTAAATCGATCTCTGCTATCTGGTGTGTTCCCGGAGGAATGGAAAAGTGTTGTGATAAAACCTTTGTTGAAGAAGAAAGGTATCCCAATTGAACTGCATAACTATCGCCCAGTGTCAAATTTAACATTCCTCTCCAAAATTCTTGAAAAAGCTGCACTAAACCAAATCAATAAGCATATTGAAGCTAACAATCTTCTCCCAGCTTACTAAAGTGCCTATAGAAAATATCATGGGGTTAAAACAGCAATGGTCAAAATGTATAATGATCTTTTGGAAACCATAGATGAAAATCAAATAACAATCGTGGCCATGATCGACTTGAGTGCAGCGATACTGATTCAAATCCTTCAAGATGAATTTGGTATACACAGCACTCCCTTGAAATGGATAGAATCTTATCTCACGAACAGAACAATGAAAACTTTAGACGACCAGTCAGCATCTGACACGGAGCCACTGAGGTTTGTTGTCCCGCAGGGTTCTTGTGCCCGACTTGTGATCTTTACCCTGTATATATCGGCTCTGAACCGAGTCGTGCAGAACTATCCAGCTGATCTCTATGGATACGCGGACGACCACAAGATTGCGTTAAAAATTCAAGCGGGAAATACTCAAAATGAGACAACTGTTTTTCAACAACTCGACAGTCAATGAAATCATAAAATGGATGACAACCTTCAAACTGAAAATGAATCAGTCTAAAACTGAAATAATTATGTATGGAACCAGACAACAGTTAGCGAAATTGAGCATTACAAGTGTAAACGTTGGTGGGTGTGACGTAAAATGCGTCGATCATGTCAGAGACCTGGGTGTAACTATGACCAACACACTCCACTTTGACCATCACATTCAGAAAAAGTGTCAGATAGCTCATGTGAAGTTACGAAACCTTAGGGCTAAACGGAAACATCTCACACAAAAGTCAACTGAATCATTAGTGCATGGATTGGTTCATTCTCACATTGACTTCTGCAACAGTTTATTTACAGAAATTCCAGCCTACCAAATCAATAAACTACAGCGAGTCCAAAATCATGCCGCTAGAGTAGTCAAGAATGCTTCCTATGAACAACAAAGTGCCGAACTTCTGAAAGAATTACACTGGCTTCCAGTTAAGGCTAGAGTCATGTTCAAAGTTTTAGTAATAGTCTTCAATGTCATCAATGGTACAGCTCCAGTATATCTGAGGGAAATGTTTGTACCGACTCGACAACGATACAGACTTCGCTCACAAAGTGACACTAACTTTAACATCCCTAGACGGCGGACAGAATTAGCAGACAGATCTAAATGGTGGAACGATCTGCCTGGCTGTCTGAAACACATTCAGCCTGAAGCCCGCCAGCTTTAGATCAAAACTGAAAACACATTTATTTAGGCAGTTTCATGAACAATGAGTGTAGTCTTGTTAAAATACAAAATATCAGAAGTAGTGTAAAATAGTATTTATACATATCCAAATCTCTAAATCTAAGTTCTAGAATCCTGTTCATATTTTGTATATATATATTTTAAATGTGTGTTATGTAATTGTAAAGCGCAATAGAATATTTTATAATTTTTGCGCTATATAAATGCCATGTATTTGTATTTGTATACTGGCAAAATATTGTTTTGATGTAAAGGCAGTCAACCGTAATATGCTATTTTGCAGGACTATATATTGATCGATTATATGTTAATGGTCGCCGATGAATTGTAGAAGTTTATTATATAGGAATTTGAGGGTTTGATTTTGTAGACTATATAGCTATAAATATAATATCGCCGAGACCTTCATCGGGTAAATGCAATGATGGCAGGCATTTGTCGGGTATAAGGCAGCATTACATCTCTCTCTGTCTCTGTCTCTGTCTCTTTCTCTCTCTCTGTATAAAGTATGAACATTTATTCGAAGAGAAATACTTGTAACAATGCTGTCAAAGTAAAAATCTGAAATGGTCTTTATTTGCAGTTTTTATCTATAGGCCAGAATACACTGAAAATGAAACGTGTTGTCTTGTTGTCTTTGCATCCAGGTAGTTTCGGTTTACATGTAATATCTATCATAGAGTTGACATTAAAAACTAATATCAGTGTTGCTTTATATATTTCAAATGACTATAACAGACTACAAGTATATGGGAACTCGAACTCAGGACATAACATAAGGGGTTAACATTCTAACACGTCGCTATGGATGCTATCTATTTAATAGTCCTGCCTCAATCTCATACAGGGACATGGCCTTTAGGAATAATCTGAGTAGAAATTTAACAAAGAAATATGAATGTACCTATATACCTAACTACATATTCAGACACGATTTCGCCCTATGAATGTCTAATATGACATTCGATTATACAAAAGATGACATGTTTTGATGTATGGTGCATTTGTATGTTAATGCCAAGCATTATACAATAAAATAACATATATAAACATCAATAATACACCAGCCTTTGTTAATCGGATTGCCGGACGCTTAGATAAGGATAGGCTTAGAATAGCCACTAGACTGATAATACAGAATTTGTCACAAAATCTGAACTTTTGTAAAAACAAAGACAAATATCAAACAGGGAATGCCACGTACCAAAATCGCAGCCTCCCCAAAACGAAACCTACAGCACGCAGACGTGCACACCACAAACACACATACACGTGCACACACACAAAGCCAACACATGAGGAAAAAACGAACAAACAAAGGAACACACACACACATACACGCGCGCACACACAAAGCCTACACAAGAGGACAAAACGAACAAACAAAGGAACACAGTGGGGCACCGCCTTGGAACGGTCAGTGGCAAAAACACCACTGGGGAGCTTAAACCGATTTATGGTGCGCACCCAACCTCACTCTTACCCCCACCATGTTCCAAAGACACGGGACAGTGTAAATAAAAGTAATCCCCTCCAGGTGAATCTCTAACATACGTAATGGAAACAAAAAGGCATGTGAAGTAAAACACAAAAATGCTCGTGTATAAAAATATAAAAAGCAAACCTTTAGAACCAAAAACGCATGCACTCAATGCCTTTTCAGAAGACAGAGCAACAAGAGAAACACCCTTAAGGGCCCGACGAAACAGGCCAGAAGACAGATATCAAAACAGTTCAGTCCTGGTGGGATTTAAAAACTGCTTATAGAGTCCTCCCCCTCTTCCGTCAGACACAATCAAAGAGGGAAGCGTAGTGTCCAACTGTAAACGGGTTGAACACTAAACATGTGGTATGTCTCAAAACAGTTCGGTCGTAACCTCTTTTAATAAAACGTTTTATAATTTTACCAAATACATTTGGAAAATTACCATGACCCAAGATCTTACGAAGTTTGTAAACCACATCCCCATAAAAAACGGGTTTAGAAATACCTTCTCGTAAAAACTAAATCAGAATTACGATAGTAAGATTTAGCAAAATATTTACACAATTTGTAATAACGGTAGCCTTGCTAAAGAAGTTTACTTGTAATATATAGATTACGTTCATTGAAATGCTTGACAAGACTACACGCTCTGGCAAATCGAATTAATTGAGAAATATATACCCCATAAGATGAAGCCTGAGGTACATCCCCATCCAAGTGGGGAAAATTTACAATACTAAAGTTAAAATCATCCCTCTTGTCATAAATTTTGGTATGTAATATATTGTCATAAATAGAGAGATGTAAATCTAAAAACGAAGCATGTTTCTTTTTTTCTATGTAATAGTGAAAATTCCAGTCTGTTTTAGAGATTTTCTCAGAGAACTATTATAATATTATTGACCATAGGATATAGCGGCTACATTCACAGTTTTAAAAACAAAAAGTAAAACCAAAATATAAACCATAGTCTAAAGGGCTAGTCTAGGATAGCCTATGCGAGGTATCCGCTTACCGAACAAAATAACAAAAGGCTGACGACGTAGACCTGACCAAAATAGTTGATGTGATAATGTAACACATGTACACATACTGCCATACTGCGTACTGCTTTGATATGAGAAATTGTGTGTGTATTTTACAGACTTGGTTTAGTATGAATGAACATGATAGTGTCTCTATCACAACACTTAAAGGGGGATCAATCCTCAGAAATACTGAGAAAGACAATCAGACAAATCTGATAAAGCAGATAAGCCAAGGTGACTCAGATACAAACAAATGAAGCACCAAACGTTCAACCTTGTGACATGTTACATTCAATATTAAAATATAACGAATGCAGCCTGTAATATTGCAGCAGATTGTAATTAGTAGTACCGGATGAAAAGTTTACTCAAAGTTTATATGTATATGAAGTTGAATGTAGTATATTGATTATCAACATTATGACATTGTCTTGTTACATCAATATGTAACAAAGAGAGATGCATATTGTGCCTTAATAATGTTCCATCGTTTACATGTGTTCACACAGTATTAATTGTGGTACCCGAGCGGGTATCCAGCGCAAGTGTTTGTTCTCAGTGTCAATTAAAATTTTTCCCATCTTGTTACATCAAAAGCAATGATGGTTACAAGTGTAGTTTAGAACAGTTAACCGTTACTTACGATCTTTTATGACCAATACATTTTCGGAAACTGCATTGAAAGGACATAATCTGAACATAAAATTATTTATGTGACCCAGTTTTTGTAATAAAAATGTTAAAGATATATGGTGGCCGTGCGCGTAGCTAGGCCTTTTTCGAAGTACGCATGGGGACACGGGGTATCCTCCCACGGAAGTTTTTTTAAGTGATGACGGCAAATCATGCATTTTGTATTTTTTTGAAGCAAAAGAAGTAACTGAAATTATCTATTCCTTCTTGTATATATTTTATACAAAATATATTATTTTACTAGATCTGCGTGTATGTGAAATATGTAGCAGATCTGCTTGTTGCTCTAAGTGCATTGTTTAGTGTTTTTTTCTAACTTACAATAGCAGCCTACACATCTTACACTGTTTAATTACAGAACAAGTCGATTTCTTTTTTATCTCTATACACATGTGGACATTTTTTCTGAATGAAGCAAACCATATGGCACACAGAATTCTGATTAGATAAAACTGTTTACTCACATTGTGTTAAAAACATTTCACCTTCACAAATTAAACAATGGTATAATCGAAGGTCCGTATAAAAGACCCCTGCAGGAAAAATGAGCACAGTACTATTTACAAATTCTTCGTTTTATCAAAAACATAGATTAGTGGTGTATAACTTCTAGTTACGTTTAATCACATGAATCAATCTTTGTACCATTAAATCTAATGTAACACCTGGTGAATCTCTGTTATGTAAATTTCGTTTCATTCTAAGGACACAGTCTTACAGCCCTATACAGAAATAGTAGTAGTAGTATAGGGGTCTCTTTGGCATCAAGAGTGCGCATGCGTGAATGACGTCATGCGCAGCGGCCATTTTGAATTTTATTTTTAGAATGACATCATCTTCCTATTTTAAGAATGACCTCACTCTGTTATTTATATCTCCCAGAAGTATATAGAGCTGACTTATATACCTATCTAGGGCGTGTTCGCGCACATTGAGGGTCAGGTGCTCAGCCCTAGACGGGGAGATATTATGAAAACAAAAACTATATATTAATAATGTTTAATTAATAAACATATAGATTTATCTATAACGTAATATACATTGTATGGTAAACAAATAACTTATTAATGATAATTTAAAGCAAAATATTCATTATATTTTTAATTAAAAACATTAAGCTTTATTTAAGATAGCTACGTTAGAAATAACGTTAACTGAAAATAAAGTATTACATTTTTGCTTACGATGTTTCCTCCTTGGCGTCCACTGATAAAATGACTCCAATCATAAGCGTAATAGTACTAAATGCGCATGCTCGGACCTATTTTTCATAATGACTTCATAAGCTATATTTAGATAAGGTCATGAGTGCATCAAACGTGATCATGGTCAGAATGTCTAGCGTGTGTTGATTTAAGGCCGGATAGACGGACAATAAAAAGTAAACATGTCAAAGTTAATCCCTTTAAAGTCGCCACAATGTCTGGCGTGTATTTATTTAAGAGCGGATGCGTTAACAATAGCCTATTCAACTGTCAAAGTTAATCCCTTTAAAGTCGCCACAATGTCTGGCTTATGTTGATTTATGGACGGATGCATTAACAAAGGCCTATTGATCTGTCCAAGTTAATCCGTGTATTGAGTACGGGAAGGGAGGTGACATCAGGTCTGGGTCGCATATGGACCGAAGTGCCTCTTTCATACCATCAATGATATGATGTTAAAGAACATTTTTCTTAAACAATTGCCAACATTTTTAATGACCATCCAGAGTTTTAGAACCGGTAAAGGGCTTTTTTAAGAAGGTTGCTAAAATCATCAAAATAAGACGTTTTAGGGTCCATTTTTACATTTTGGGTATCTGACATTTTTGAAAAGCCCAAAGGGTGTACTTTACTATAAACTAGGTGCCAACCGGAAATGAAGTCATTAAAATTTCAAAGTCATCGTACAGACTCGGGACCGGTACCGTTAGAAAAATCTTTTCGAGTAGGTTCAGAAAA
Organism: Mercenaria mercenaria; assembly: GCF_021730395.1. Taxonomy (NCBI): domain Eukaryota; kingdom Metazoa; phylum Mollusca; class Bivalvia; order Venerida; family Veneridae; genus Mercenaria; species Mercenaria mercenaria. Next base: position 15,809,166 of record NC_069361.1, on the reverse strand, counting down.
TATGTACAATTACGGGTCTATCTCTATCCGTTTTCCAGATATTGAGGTTTAAACCAGAATCATTCATCCGGAAACACCCGGCTTCATGCCTTTATTATTAAAGATAACCTAGGCATGTTGGGTATCTAACCGAAGGTCTCGACTAGTATTATAAGCTGGTACACTCAAACCGGAAGTGAAATCAATCACGCGTAAAATTCACATTTTCTGCGCGTCCCTAGACTCGAACCTGGTCAAGTAAGGTACCATTGGAAAGGTCTTTACAAAACGATTCGACACACAAGTACACACACACACACGCACGCACACGTACACGTACACGCACACACACACACACGCACGCACGCACGCACGCACGCACACACACACACACAACACACGCGCACACACAAGTACACACACACACACACACACACACACACACACACACACACACACACACACACACACACACACACACACACACACACACACACACATACATGCACGCACGCACACGTACGCGCCATTAAACAATATATGTAACATCATCAAAATATTCAAAATTATCAAAATCATTCGGGCCTATTACCCTAGTACACAGATTGTGTCTGCAACTTCATTAACAGGTGTCACAATAATATCTTCCTTTGTAACTTTACATTTGTCATCTATAGTTATTACAACAACATCATAGTCTCCGAAATTGAACATGCCAGTTCCACTACGGTGTAGATACTCCAACACATCACACAATATTTCATATATATAATTTAGAACATCCAGAATTTTGAATTAACAGAGTATACACTTCAATGTAATCGTACAAGTCTATGCATGAAATTCAACCTTCAGCGGATTTTAAGTATTAATATTTTTTGACTTGAGATCGGCTTAAGATAATGTATGAAAGAGAACTGGCCAATGTTGACACTAATACTTTGAAAACTGTAAAAGCGGATTAAATTTCGGTCAATTTTATGACTTTTAGGAGAAATTATAGAAACGAGTATTTTGTGTTATAAAACTTTTATAGTCCTTTAGGATACTGTCTTAAGTACAGATAGGTTCTAGAAAGCCTATTTCGACCATTCTAGGAAATCGTCAAGAGTTTCAATGAACAGAAATACATTGAACAATCAGTTTTCCCCATTTCGTGACACACTTTCTATTCATCAATTCTGAGATGTTAATTTCATGTGATAAATTCATAAAAATCTTTCATTTACATCCCCATTCTCGATTCGATTTTCAACCGTTATCGAGTTATGACGTAACAGCGTTTTTTAAAAACCCTTTCTTTCTTAAACTTTGCAATAAACTCTTGAAACAGTAGCATTGGAAAGATCTCGTCGCATAGGTTCAGAAAATGTATACATATTTACCTCTATCTTGATCCGTTCTCAAGATATTGGCGTTTAAAGATTGAAGTGACGTCACCTTTTGCGGTAAATTCAAATTTCGCAACCAAAATTTTCAAAATGTAATTTCTCCTCTATTTGTGGACCGATTTTGATGATCTGGTGTCAAACCAAAACGCTTGGCGAGACCTAAGTGTTGGTAGAATACAACCGGAAATGAAATCACTCGTGCTTTAAAATATCGATTTTCGCCTTTATTACTCAACCCGGCTATACCCGTGTTTGGTATCCTACGAAAGGTTTTGACTAGTACTATTTCCATTGTTTGCACAAAAGAATATGGGGTCACTCACGCGTAAAATGCGTCAAAGTAAGCTTACCTGATCCTTACACTTTGAGATCAAAAATGACAATGAACGAATTCACAGGTCATTTAGAACTGCTAAGAAACGCTTATTGCGAAGCATAAATATCAATTTGTGAAGCGATGTTGGAGAAATAAAATACAATAAACGAATATGTTGTTTTATTTGTGTACACCACAACACCTACTGACGCTTCTTTTTTTCTTTCAAATCAAATTCAACGTTTGGGTTATAAATAACAAAGACATTTTTGTTCTTTAATCTTTATTACCAAAGCTTGTATCACTAATACAGGTTACATGTATCAACTAAAATAAGACAAAATAAAGTCATCATTCAACTTCTTGCAATACACATCAAACGGTTTTACAATGTCCTTCATTTTCGTCCAGAACATCGGTTCATAATGTAATATACGCAATACAGCCCGCATATGTTTGAATCTGTATCCTGTATTTGACTGAAGTTCATCCAGTAACGCTTCTTTAACACTTGCTCAAAATGAACTTTGTAGTGCTCTGGTCTTATACCTAGTGAATCGAAAAATTCGTCGGGTCCCCTTTTTGGAAAATAAAAGGCCACCAATTTTTTCCTGATCCTGGCTCGTGTCTGTATTTGAAATGACGTATTGTCCCTACGTATCTGAAGTTGGGTCCGCCGCACATATTGTCACAGGTACTCTTTTAACATTTCCTCGAGTTCATAGTTAATCATTTAAAAATGTATAGGTGTTCCAATCCATAGTATCTTGGGTCATATTTTGGCGATATTTCTTACGTCGTGGGCTGTCTAAATCACGACTCATAGGTGTGTCCAGTGTATTCCTATGTCGCTTTAGATCACTATGCTTTCGTGACCGTCTTATTTCCGACCTAGCAATATCAACCGCTTGGGCTACGGGTGTCACAAGTTTTACTACGGGGAGATCTTCCCCTTTTTTTTCTTGTGCTTCTCTTTCTTGTTTCTCTTTTAGTTCAGCCATTTTTCTAAGATGAGCACCGCTACCCACGATGTAACGGCCCATTTTGATCAGGATACACATATCCGTTCCCTCAAGTCTTTGAAGTGTTGTATCCATTTTTCCGGGTCCGTTTTATCCGGTACCCATTTTTCTTGTTTATAATCGTATACCTCTATGGTACCCATTTTGCATGATGAAAAGTTAAAGCACGCCAACCTTCTTACAACGTTCATTCATCATCATCCGATTCTTCATCGTCATCACTTTCTTTATTATCATCCATTTAATATTCTTCTTTGCTTTTTGATCGGGCCCACAACTCATCAAATAGGTCTTTTCTAAGGGCAATGGCTTGCCGAACAGATTCTTTGACAGTCATGCCGTGCTGACTTCTTAGTTTCTTAGCCGACTGTAGAATCTGCTGCTGAGTAGGGTCGTTTTGTAGCTCATAAAAGTCAATTAGAAATCGGGCATAATTTTGTCTCAGTCTCTTTCTTAATTGAGGCAATTCATCATTAGCAGTGCGACGGTACGCTTCTTTAAAAGAGAGCCCTTGTTCTGTATAGTTGTTAACTTTAGCTTTAAATTTGTTCTTTAATAGATTGTCTGAGAGGATCCTGAAACGCTTATCCATATCTCACGGCTTGATCGCTGTTCTATAATCTCAACTTTTCTACGTTTACCTGGAGGTCCCTTGATCAAAGATCGTTTCTTTACAAAGCTTGTGTCACTATTTCTGTTTACTGTTTCATCATCACTATCATCATCACTATCATCATCATCATGGTCATCAGAATCTTCCTCCTCATCTTCAACTTTGTCATCATTTTTATCAGATCCTTCACCATTGAAATAGTCTTCTTGTTTATATTCATCATCTGTTCGTTTTCTCTTTTCTGGAGTGTTTGCCTCGAAAATGTTTTCACGTAAACGGTGTTGTTCTGGGGTGCTTGATTTTAAGTCTTTTACCAAATAACCGTGAGGTCTTGATGTCGCTCGTTCAAACCGTTTCATAAAGATGTTACTAGACGAAGGATATATTCTTCTTGCCAATGTAGCCACTTGCTGTCTATCAATAGGATTATTAAATAGCACCAGATACTGCGTATTCAAAGCGATATCTCTGCAGGCTTTACCTTGAGGAAACAAATTTTGGGTGAGATATACGACAGATATGTTCCTGTGGTGACTGCCCTTGGTGAAGAGATCAGCAATTCTTGGTCGCATTTAGCTTCAGTCATCAAGTCGTCAAAGACCAGCAGGTCCTTTGACTAACATTTATATACTGGGAATCATTCAAGTAGTCTGGAATACCGTGTACAAATTCGACCACCGGGAATTTCACGCTGAAGTTCATCATACAATGGTTGCCATTGTCCAAAACACCATATGATACGCTGAGGCTGAGGTCTTACAAGATTTGATGACAGCAGTTTCCTTGTCCATTCAGTTTTTCCACTACCACTTGGTCCAGAAACGACCATAGAAAATGGATGTTGAAACGTCGTCTCTCTTGAGTGTTCAATATTTGTAATGATGGTGAATAGTTCCCAGTGTGGTCGTCACTCCAATGCTTATTCGTTGATGTCTCAGCATGGCGTCCGCGCCTAGAGAATGACTGGTGACATAGAGGGCACTTATTCATTTGTGAAGTAGATGTAAAATTATTTTCATACAACAAGACACTGCTTTGTGTTCTTACAAATATAAATGCCATCTTACGCTTTTAAGACATATTTTGCTGTCAGAATTATTGTCAGTAATGGTGGTGGTGGTTGGTGGTGGGTGGTGGTGGTAGTGGTGGAGGGGGGTGGAGGTGGAGGTGGAGGTGGTGGAGGTGGTGGAAGTGGTGGTGGAGGTGGTGGTGGAGGTGGTGGTGGAGGTTGTGGTGGTGGTGGACGAGGTGGTGGTGGTGGAGGTGGTGGTGGTGGTGGTGGTGGAGGAGGTGGTGGTGGTGGTGGTGGAGGTGGTGGTGGTTGTGGTGGTGGTGGTGGAGGTGGTGGTGGTGGTGGTGGTGGTGGTGGTGGAGGTGGTGGAGGTGGTGGTGGTGGTGGGGGTGGGGGTGGAGGAGGTGGTGGTGGTGGAGGTGGTGGTGGTGGAGGGTGGGGGGGGTGGTGGAGGTGGTGGTGGTGGTGGTGATGGTGGAGGAGGTGGTGGTGGTGGAGGTGGTGGTGGTGGTGGTGTATGTGGATGTAGAGGAGTTAGTGGTAGTGTGGATGTAGAGGAGTTAGTGGTGGTGTGGCGGTGGAGGAGGTAATGGTGGTGGTGTGGTGGTGGTGCAATGATTGTTGTTATAGTATTTCTAGCCTTTGTGTCGATATGTAATATTCTGAATGCTTTGTGCTTCAATGATGGCTGCGTCGATTTAGGAAAAGTTGTATGATTGATTTCCACTGCTTAGGTAAAGTTGTATTCCAATGATACTTGCGGTGTGATTTATGAAATGTCTCAAATCCACTAGGATTTCACTATCTCTGTTGCAGACAGTAATATATACGTTTTGCTGTATATCGAACTGTTTCATATAGTGGCAGGCAGTCTGGTTTTCATTTACTTTAATTTTATAATCTACGTGTGTAGTTGAATTCTTAGTCGCAAACGCTAAAGCGAAAGGCAAGGTAAATATAACAATAAGTTTTAATCGTGCATAAGATGATTGCTTTTTTGTCGTTTGATGATGACATTTGAATGGCGAGAGTTTTCCATACTGTAAGCGTTGACGTCTAAAGTCAGACTGATTTGACTAACTAAAAGCGTGCTCTAATATACACATTTCGAAGGGACTCATTTTCAAAGCAAGGCTTATGTAGAAAAGGGAGTGATTTCATTGGCTGGTTAAAAATAGAAATTCTAGTTAGGAACAGCTTTGAACCAAGCTATCGCATATATGAAAAGTTTAAACATGTAAGCTAGCCTTCCTTTGAGAAATAAACCAATCAGAATGCGTCATATCACTAGCCAATCAGAGCATTGCTATAACCTTTACTGACTAATCAGAACGCTGCTCAGACTCCATTTAGTTTACTTTACCCTGTGAATTCATTCATTGTCATTTTTGATCTCAAAGTGTAAGGATCAGGTAAGCTTACTTTGACGCATTTTACGCGTGAGTGACCCCATATTCTTTTAGTGCAAACAATGGAATAGTACTAGTCAAAACCTTTCGTAGGATACCAAACACGGGTATAGTCGGTTGAGTAATAAAGGCGAAAATCGATATTTTACGCACGAGTGATTTCATTTCCGGTTGTATTCTACCAACACTTAGGTCTCGCCAAGCGTTTTGGTTTGACACCAAGATCATCAAAATCGGTCCACAAATAGAGGAGAAATTACATTTTGAAAATTTTGGTTGCGAAATTTGAATTTACCGCCAAAAGGTGACGTCACTTCAATCTTTAAACGCCAATATCTTGAGAACGGATCAAGATAGAGGTAAATATGTATACATTTTCTGAACCTATGCGACGAGATCTTTCCAATGCTACCTGTTTCAAGAGTTTATTGCAAAGTTTAAGAAAGAAGGTTTAAAAATCGCTGTTACGTCATAACTCGATAACGGTTGAAAATCGAATCGAGAATGGGGGATGTAAATGAAAGATTTTTATGAATTCTATCACATGAAATTAACATCTCAGAATTGATGAATAGAAAGTGTGTCACGAAATGGGGAAAACTGATTGTTCAATGTATTTCTGTTCATTGAAACTCTTGACGATTTCCTAGAATGGTCGAAATAGGCTTTCTAGAACCTATCTGTACTTAAGACAGTATCCTAAAGGACTATAAAAGTTTTATAACACAAAATACTCGTTTCTATAAGTTTCTCCTAAAAGTCATAAAATTGACCGAAATTTAATCCGCTTTTACAGTTTTCAAAGTATTAGTGTCAACATTGGCCAGTTCTCTTTCATACATTATCTTAAGCGATCTCAAGTCAAAAAATATTAATACATAAAATCCGCTGAAGGTTGAATTCATGCATAACTTGTACGATTACATTGAAGTGTATACTCTGTTAATTCAAAATTCTGGATGTTCTAAATTATATATATGAAATATTGTGTGATGTGTTGGAGTATCTACACGTAGTGAACTTTGGCATGTTCAATTTCGGAGACTATGATGTTGTTGTAATAACTATAGATGACAAATGTAAGTTACAAAGGAAGATATTATTGTGACACCTTTAATGAAGTTGCAGACACAATCTGTGTACTAGGGAATAGGCCCGAATGATTTTGATAATTTTGAATATTTTGATGATGTTACATATATTGTTTAATGGCGCGTACGTGTGCGTGCGTGCATGTGAGTGTGTGTGGTGTTGTGTTGTGTGTGTGTGTGTGTGTGTGTTGTGCGCGTGTTGTGTGTGTGTGTTTTACTTGTGGGCGGTGTGCTTGTGTGTGCGTGTGTGCGTGTGTGCGTGCGTGCGTGCGTGCGTGCGTGTGTGTGTGTGTGCGTGTACGTGTACGTGTGCGTGCGTGTGTGTGTGTGTACTTGTGTGTCGAATCGTTTTGTAAAGACCTTTCCAATGGTACCTTACTTGACCAGGTTCGAGTCTAGGGACGCGCAGAAAATGTGAATTTTACGCGTGATTGATTTCACTTCCGGTTTGAGTGTACCAGCTTATAATACTAGTCGAGACCTTCGGTTAGATACCCAACATGCCTAGGTTATCTTTAATAATAAAGGCATGAAGCCGGGTGTTTCCGGATGAATGATTCTGGTTTAAACCTCAATATCTAGAAAACGGATAGAGATAGACCCGTAATTGTACATATTTTCTGAACCTACTCGAAAAGATCTTTCTAACGGTACCGGTCCCGAGTCTGTACGATGACTTTGAAATTTTAATGACTTCATTTCCGGTTGGCACCTAGTTTATAGTAAAGTACACCCTTTGGGCTTTTCAAAAATGTCAGATACCCAAAATGTAAAAATGGACCCTAAAACGTCTTATTTTGATGATTTTAGCAACCTTCTTAAAAAAGCCCTTTACCGGTTCTAAAACTCTGGATGGTCATTAAAAATGTTGGCAATTGTTTAAGAAAAATGTTCTTTAACATCATATCATTGATGGTATGAAAGAGGCACTTCGGTCCATATGCGACCCAGACCTGATGTCACCTCCCTTCCCGTACTCAATACACGGATTAACTTGGACAGATCAATAGGCCTTTGTTAATGCATCCGTCCATAAATCAACATAAGCCAGACATTGTGGCGACTTTAAAGGGATTAACTTTGACAGTTGAATAGGCTATTGTTAACGCATCCGCTCTTAAATAAATACACGCCAGACATTGTGGCGACTTTAAAGGGATTAACTTTGACATGTTTACTTTTTATTGTCCGTCTATCCGGCCTTAAATCAACACACGCTAGACATTCTGACCATGATCACGTTTGATGCACTCATGACCTTATCTAAAATAGCTTATGAAAGTCATTATGAAAAATAGGTCCGAGCATGCGCATTTAGTACTTTTACGCTTATGATTGGAGTCATTTATCAGTGGACGCCAAGGAGGAAACATCGTAAGCAAAAATGTAATACTTTATTTTCAGTTAACGTTATTACTAACGTAGCTATCTTAAATAAAGCTTAATGTTTTTAATTAAAAATATAATGAATATTTTGCTTTAAATTATCATTAATAAGTTATTTGTTTACCATACAATGTATATTACGTTATAGATAAATCTATATGTTTATTAATTAAACATTATTAATATATAGTTTTTGTTTTCATAATATCTCCCCGTCTAGGGCTGAGCACCTGACCCTCAATGTGCGCGAACACGCCCTAGATAGGTATATAAGTCAGCTCTATATACTTCTGGGAGATATAAATAACAGAGTGAGGTCATTCTTAAAATAGGAAGATGATGTCATTCTAAAAATAAAATTCAAAATGGCCGCTGCGCATGACGTCATTCACGCATGCGCACTCTTGATGCCAAAGAGACCCCTATACTACTAGTAGTTACGTGGTGGCCAGACATTCGTGCAAAAACAGGAACTGTTTCAATTCACTTTTCCTGACAAAAAGTGTCTGGGATTTAAAAAAACAAACTAAGATGTAATAGGATGTTACGCAATAGATAATTATGTATAGCATTCTTGCCTTTGAAGCAGCATTGTGATATTCTATGAGACCTCGTGCACAATAATCGATTTTGCATATGCAATCTGTTGTTCAGTTAATTTCCAACATCACGCGTGTCAAAGTTTTATTCAAAACAGATGATTGTAACAAACATAAGATTAATAAATATATTACTCAACAGAAATTTGAAGAAAAAAAGAGTCCAGTATACATACAATGACTGCTTAAAAGACTTCTGCCATAATTTAAACTGTTTTATCGTTTTGAAAAGCAATGGAACTGTTATTTAACTAAATCTGAGATTGCTACTAGGCATAATGTTTCATTTTTTATTTAAGAAATAATAAGTTCCCAAGTGTGGTTTTTCGTAGAATAACCCGTGATTTGAGTTCTTAAGCCTAAGAATATATCACGAAGGCCGTAAGCCTGAGTGATATATTGTTTCGCATAAGAACGAAAAACTAGGGTTATTCTACGATAAATCACACTTGGGAACTTGTTATTTCGATTCTAACACGACATACTACTATCAAATGGTAACGACTTTTTATGACCGTTCTACGCAGCTGGATCGGATGACGTCATTGCACGCGAGTGGTTTAATGCAGAATAACCTGAGATAGATTTTGCTCTACATGTATGTAGGTCATTCGCTGGTCGTGTTAGAATATTTGTTTTAAGGAAAGCATTCTTACGGCTTTAATAATGACATACTTATCAACTGTAACTTTCCATATCATTATTTTTGCAATTAAATTAATATTCCGCGAAATGTTTCTTAATGAGAAAACAGAATATCTTCTTGAGAGGAAAATATGAATTTTTAAATAAGACATATCTAAGAATGTTAACACAAAAAATAGATTTAACTGATGAATGTAGATATATTTTAAAATGTCGATTCCCTGGAAATCATAAAACAATACTTATATTGGTGTATAATATGCCTTATCATATTATTAGTATAGTGGATATTAAATGATTACGTTCACGTTCACGATAAGTCTACAAAAAACTCTTGTCCTCTTAAATAATTTAGATAAAAACGATACATTCTGTTCTGTTCTCTTACGGAACAGGTGCGCGCTGAAAAGATAAATAATTTATTACATAGCCTTACAGGAAGCACATATTTAGTAGTTTTGTTACCCAAAACTCAAATGATTTATTAGAACTTTAAATTCTTTAGTTATTTATCATCTCAAGAGCAATCGAAAATAAATTCCATCTCCCACGTTGCGTACCTCGCTTACAGATGAATGCGTTGCTGGTTGTTACTGTAGAGCCAGTGTACCCTGTTCCGTACTGTACGCGGTTTCACACATTCTGCAAAATTATGTTTTTATTGAAAATAAAACAGAAAATTCAAAAATTCACGAAACTGAGTTTTTTTCTTTCATAATTTGACAACAGGGGTCGTTCCCCACAGGAGCCTCTCTCTGGTAAGTTCAGACGAAAACCATAACAACACCAAATGGAGGGCAGTTTGTCAGCTGAAAAATCTAAAATTTCATGCAAATAATGACTATGCAAACAACAATAATGTGCTAATTGAATTGAAAAATCACTATTCCATCATAAATGTAAATATATATCTATTACTTTGCCAAAATAAAAAAGATTTCAATAGTTACTGAAGTTCTCCCAACCTGCAAATGTTCAACTGACTTCAACTTGAAATTTTATTAAAACTGAGAACTTCATCGAGTAATAAGAATTGTCTGGGTCACTAGTGATTCAAAAGCTCTAAAGTTTTATTTTATTTCACTTCTTTTGCCTTTTCTGCCTTTAGGTGTAAAACATGTTTTCAGTACATCTGGCTTTCAGGCGTTTTATAACTTGCATATATTTCGTCTTCCGGATGAAATGCCTAGACAACCCAGTAAGGACGATTTAGATGCAGCAGTTGCCAAAGTTATTGTATGCGTGGCGAGATAATGAGCTAGTGGTTTGCTGTAGTTTGCATACAATTAAAATGTACTTGTTGGATTTTTGAAACAACTGCAGTATTTTTCTGTTACATCTGCCTTTTTGTTTTTGGTCTACTTTGCGATGCATGGCTCTATGACTGTGTTTTGGGTGCTCTTTGGTTCCTGGAAATCTTTCACTCATGATTTTTACTGAGTTTTCGGTTCTTGAGTAGTCTTAAATTTTGAATTTACTAAAAGAAATTTTAGTATAGCCTCTTTTAATGTGCTGGAAACAGACTAAACTAGAGGGCGTGGACGGTAGCATGCATTTCCACTACCATCCATGAATAGGCTCAAACCGAGCTTGCAACATTTTCATTTTGTCGTGTTGAGCGACATGTGGACTTTCCACATTGTATTCTGTTGAATTTATTCACATGTGACAAAATTAAAACGCAGGCACCATATCCAAGGGGCGATTAGATAAAATCCAAAGATATTAAAGCGGGAGTAGCCGAAATGTTCAAGCTGAAAATTAAAAGAGTAGACTAACACAACATGAATGTCATTCTGAATGATCTGAAGAAGTCGAAATATAACAGCTCTGGTTGTCATGACGATCAGTTCCGTCAGGTTTTGAAAGCATTCGCTACGATGTTGTAATATGAATACAAACAATTTTGGTGAGAGATATACATTTCTTTTTAATTTTCTCAAAAGTTGTCTGTTTCACTTACCACCATTAATTTCTGACACGTCGATTGGTTAACAATTGGCAGAGGCATAGAATGTGAGTGGGAGGGTTTTCCAAACCCTTAGGGTCTGAACATCAGGTTGTGAACACCTTGTTGGTTAAGAATCTAATCACTTATCCCGAAGCATGGTGATAAAATATTGATGCTAGCGGTAGCGCTGCTGGAGAAGTATTCCATTACTAACGTTAGTTTTTAGCTTAACTAAAGGCTCTTCTAATATTTATTAGCTGTGAAATATAAACCCATATGAGGTATGGGGTACACCTCTTTAAAGTTTCAACAAAATCTAAGTCATCACCCTTGTCACATATGTTCGTGTATATAAAACTATCGTACTGGAGATGTAAATCTAAAACAGAAGCAATAGTATCCTCATTGCCGGCCTCATTTAATTAAAGCTGTCTGGAATATATATTGAGCAAAATATGATTATTTATTCCGTGTAGATAATGTGAAAATTCAAGCCTTTTTAATAATACAATGTCATGTGATGGATGATCTTATTTTTCGAAGCAAATGGCAATTAGTAATGTCAATACAGAATTAACCTGCTGGAGTTACCTCCACTGTGAATGAAAAAATCATGAGGAATGCGACAGATTAATCAAAAGGACAGGAAACAGAATAAATATGTATGAGAAACTATTACCATTATGTGTGCTTCTATTTAATAAATAAAAAAGCAAATCACCTGTAGCTCTTGTTGCTACTGATTAAAGAGAAATAATCCACATATAGTAGCTTTTGACTTTCGATTGGTCCTTTACACTACTAATGCATATTTAGTTATAAAAATTAAAGAGGGGCACACCATTAGTATCATTTTTTATTGTAGAAAAAAGGTCCACCTTTCAGATAATACATGTGTACTTACGGGTTCATAAATAAGTACGTTACCCGTGCCCCTTTCTCTTCAGTCAATAAGAATATACCTTCAAGTGTGATCCATCACAGGATAAGTGCCAGAAGTACAGTTATACCTCCATGCAAAGGAATGTGTTTCCAGACAGATATAAAACAACGTTTGTACGATCCTTACACAACAGAGACCGCTTTATCAATATAAAAGGCTACACGATTGTTATTTGAAATGTCTGTCTACGGAGGCTCCGACACTACAATTGTGCACATCTTTCTCGTGGTGACGAGATAAAGAATGCACAGAACTTCAGTTACAATCGCCACACGCATTGCTGTGTCAGCTTCAAAGCATTCCCCTCACCTCAGTGAGCACAGATATGTTTGCTGTAACAAAAGATTTTATCTTCAAATACATTTATGTAAGCGTCATGTAACTGGTACGAAAATTAATTGTCAGTCCATCTGTTGTATATCAATGTTATTAAGAAAACTTGTATGCATTTAAGCTTCAATTGATACAAATGTATTGTTTAAAACCGTTCACATATTTTCAACACGTGGTACGTACTTTTGTTTAGGAAATCATATATTGTGTTATGTTTTGTCTGTATTTCAGGAAAGTACATTCATGTCTACTGATACTTATTATACGTCTCATTTAATGCGTGTTCGGGATCACGTTTGCCATTCGATCAAAGAGAAAATGGCTCAAACAGTACATCAGATATCCATTTACATTTTTGCATAATATTAACATACGATCACCTTCTATATTTAAATTTTCCTTTCCAACTGGTCAGATACCATATTAAGTAAGTTCTTATTAGCTTGCTATCGAGGTCGAAATTACAAATGAAATGCGCCATGAGAAAATCAACATAATGCGTATGCGACCAGCATGGATCCAGACCAGCCTGCGCAACCGCGCAGTCTGGTCAGGATCCATGCTGTTCGCTAACAGTTTCTCTAATTCCAATAGGCTTTGAAAGCGAACAGGATGGATCCTGACCAGACTGCGCGGATGCACTATGTTGGTTTTCTCATGGCGCGGCTCAAATAAAATTAGAATTCAGCAGAAAAGAATCTGGAAGTTGGAAACAATGAAGTTTTAAGAAAGAAATAATGTAAGTTGGAACTAAACGGACTTCTTTAGTTTTTCAGTCCTGTCAATTCTTTCAAATGCGCATAATCAGATTTTGGTCAATCAATGTATTTGTTCGAAACTTCGCCAGGTGATTTACTCCTACTTGTAAAACATGGTTAATTCTCCACATAACAAAAGTATTTTTAAAATCCTGATTTCCCAAGCAAGAAAGGGTTATTTTGGCATAAAAATAAAATCAATATAATGAATGATATGAATATAACAACTATATTAAATCTTTTGTGAAAAAAATGCATTAGCAATAATATATATATTGCAAAGTTATTTTGACCCCCCCCCCCCACCTTTGCCTATCTTAGTTAGACCGAAAATAAATGAATTTGGAAGTTTTGCGATATTTTGGTTTGTTCAAGTAATTGAAGTATGGCAAGTTTTTCAACTCTTCACTTTAAACAAGTAGATATCTAAAGTTTAAAATTTGCATTCTAACAGATTTTTACAAAAACGCGTTCATTGTAAAGTATAAGCTTAGTATTCATCAAACAATAATAGCCAGTTAATGCATTCAGTGCGGCGTCCTACCACTATGTTACGTATATATACAATCTAACCATTGCCTTAAATTGCATCGTAGAAATTTACCCTTAAAACATTTTATGCCCCAACCCCCACCCGCGGAAAGGGATGGCATATAGTAATCGAACGTTTTCAATAGATCACTTCAAAGAACACAAGAACTCCAGACATAGTAGGCTGGTTGACTGTGACCAGCGGATGACCCTTATTGATATTGCCCAAAAATGTGGACTTTCCTAATGTAATTTTGGTCTAGATAAAAATATTTTGGTACATGTACAATAAAAATGTGTACAACTGTATTATTTCAAATTCAAAATAATTTCTTAGATTGCTGTCATTCATCGTTTCGATATTGTTCAATATGCATAAACTGCGTTTTAGGTGAGAAATGGGTTAGTACATTTTCCCGTTTAAACTCGCGGTTCTTATAGTAAATCTAGGGGTAGGATATAACATGTATAGTGGCATTTTTTTCTAGTCTGGTGCTGTAAATTCACATGAAGGTTTAACTTTTCTCTGGCCCCGATATTCAACGTTGTAAAAGTATACAACACGGATCCATGCTGGTCGCAAAGTCACTATGTTGGTTTTCTCATGGCGCGGCTCATTTACATTACTTTTAACATCCAAATTATTTCATTTTTTGCTTTTACAATTTGTACGGTAGTCTATAATCATTCTTCTGACTTTCAGCAAACTTGTAAAAGGTGTTATAATTGTTATAAATCTTTACTTTTATAATTACTTTCAAATTATTTGTACCATTATATAACAATAGCAGAGCCTACGGTAGTGCTAATCCGTCTTTCTAGTTACCGCTCCTTACGGATAGAGCAACCGCTATTCGATTTTATTAATTTAATTTGTACTTAATAAGGAACTAGTATTACTGACAACATCTTCATACACAAATCATTATTTTTGCGGAGAGAGCTGACTCTAATATCTCGTAATTTTCATTTGACATGCAGAATCAGGTGAGAACACTTATTTACTCATATGTAAATGTATTACTGGCTGCAAGGTAAAAACTTTTGATAGTTTCTTATTTTCTTGAGTCGGCTGTGAATCACCAATGATCGCGACAGTTTTCAGACGTGACTGTGTTGGACGTTATATCAAACTGATGAAATTAAAGGACAATTAGATTCTACGTCACCAGCTGGACTACCTCATTCCCGCTTACCAGGCCCCGTGTTCACAAAACATTTTTCGGTCTCAGCTAAGTATGAGTTTGAAATTTTAATATAAATTTTACTAATACTCCAAGATTAAATTCCAACTGAGACTGACCATCAATACTGAATAGGCATTTGAAAAAAGTTATTAACTTAGAATTTAGTTTTAAACATTCTATTTAGATATAAATGACAAATAAGGTTTCATTAACAAACTCAGCTGAGACTGAAAATGTTTTGTAGAGGTCTACCGTTTGTCTCAAGATTTTGACGTACCACTGATGGATGAGAATGGACTACGTTTGCTGGTGCTAACACCTGTCTACGCCCGGCATAAAACAATATACAAAAAGCCATACAGCTCTTATTTTGCTTACTACTCTATTGAAGACGAAGAGAGTGTCGGGGTTTGACATACCTACCAATCGATGTCAATAAACAAGTGAAAAAAGTTTTTTTTAGCTCTCACAGTATTCACGAAAAGCAGACCTTAACAAGAGGCTCCAATTAAGGGCCCTAATAAATACAAAATACATGTCACGCTTATGGTTCTTTGCTTTCTTTCTTAATTAGTAATGAGGTACAGAGCTTTTAAAGTGGTCATTATTTTGACAAAATGCATGCGACGGATATGATTTTAGCCAATGTATTCACCAACTGATGATAATAAGATTTCAAATTTTCTGTGGCAAATGAAAATGTGCCTTTACAAATATTTTACTCAACAAAATCCAATTTTTTCTTAGTACAAAAAGGGGCATAATACTGAGAAAAATGCATACAAGCGATATGATTCTGACTTTCTTACGTACCTACAAATGATAAACAGGTATGCAAAGTTTCCAAGCTAACGTAAGAATAAGAAAACATATTGGAAGATCTACAAAATATATGCCTGCTTAAAGTACTAAAATCATTAACTTTGGATGGCAGTATCTAACTACAAGTCATGATTTATTCAGAGAGACCAGGAGGAAAGAAATCTGAATTTGTAGATACATAACGAAATGTATGCATCATTATTCAAACTAAATTATGATACTCATCATCCTGATAAATATAATTCTGTTTTGTTTTTCTTATTGTCGTCTGTCTCAAATACTAGTAAGCCCGCCTGCTTAGCTCAATACGGAGAGGGCAAATCTACGGTCGTGAGTTTGATCTCCGGGCGAGGCGTATGTTCTCGATTTGATAAAAGACATTGTGTCTGAAATCATTCGTCCTCCACCTCCGATTCATGTGGGGATGTTGACGATTACTTGCGAAGAACAAGTTTACACTAGTATAGAATTCAGAAACACTAGGCAAGTTACATGTAACTGCCCCCCCGCCGTAACATAACTGAAGAACGGTTGAAAAACTACTTTAAACTTAAAACAAGCCGAGAAATACATGGACTTTGTTTGATACGAGAAACAAAAACGGGAAAGTAAATGACTGGTTTTTGCTAGACTTTAAAGCATCAATACATGTGCGTCCCTAAAATTGATTCTTCATAGATATCCTTAGGTCATGATCATCATAACCATATTGATTTGAGTCAGTCTTTTTATACAGTTTATATATATGTGTTCACAGTTGTTACAAAATATTAGTTGTACGTGTGGCTGTCAAGTAGTAAAAAAAATTCAATATGGCTTTCACCTATTGTACATTAACAAATTATATCGATATCCGACTATGGAAAAAAACAAAGATGCTTTAATTGTAGATATGAATTAATTTATCTTTTGTACATTGAATAAATGTATTTACTCTTATGCCATTATTGTGCTGATACTTTCGACAGGCAGAGAATTTCACTGATGTATGTGCTTGTTAGAGTTTAGTCAGTCATATTAATTTCGTGTTTCTTAAAAGGCAGAAATTCGTGTCATATTGTGTCAGTTTTGATTGAAATTACAAACATAATTTTATAAGTCAGTGAGACCGTACAATATTTACAGTGTTACATAACAGTTGCTTAATAGTCAGAGAGGTTATTTGTTCAAGACCTTTCTAACTGGAAAAGTAGAATATGATTAAAATGGTTCCACATTTCTTGTCGTGCTATATTTAAACGGGACCTTTGAATAAGACAATTTATGTAATGGCCACTATACGAATGAACGGGTGGCAAAGACCAAGTATAAACGGGAAATATAGTTCTTTAACAATCCATTCAGGCCTTTGAAAAACAAAATCTTATTTTAAATGACATCTCACGTGTGCATACTGAAACTGCTATTGGGTAATGGAAGGAAAGTTTAATAAACATCTGTTTCATTTATTGATTCTGTGCATTGTCATTTTCTTGCTCCAAGTACAGTATTTTCCGACAATATTAGTGCACTTTATGAGGTAAAAATACAATCTGGTTTATTACAACTTATCAATACATCAATACCAAAATATCCTTTAAACGGACATTATATTTATGAAAATGAAAGGTTTTGTTCTTCAGTTACAAATCTGTCTATATTAATTATTGTGTTATCGTCAACGACAAACTTTGCCAGAAGGCAAGCATTAAGACAAACATGCGCAAACGAATCATCATATACATCGTTCGGAATACTGAATGTTTTATTTCTTCTAGGGATTGTGGAAAATGACAATGTCAAGAAAAAAATTGATAAAGATTTCAATCTATACGGTGATATGGTTCAAGGAGCTTTTTTAGACGCTTATCATAATCTGACTCACAAATCAATAATGGGTTTTAGATGGGCAAATGAGCGCTGCAGAAATGCAAAATACGTTTTAAAAACAGACGACGACATAGTGATTAATATATTTAAGCTGTTTCAAAACAATATTCTTAGCAATTCCGAAAAAAAGATTCATATTTACTGCCATCGGCAGTCGACTCCTGTCTTTAGATATAAAATTATTAAATGGTATGTCGAAGAAGACCACTTTAAAGGGTTGTCCAGATATCCAACCTACTGCGGGGCTCTTTTGTAATGATTTTGAACGAAGTAGTTCCATTCATATACGCATCTATATTAAGAACACCATTC
Source organism: Mercenaria mercenaria (assembly GCF_021730395.1). NCBI lineage: Eukaryota > Metazoa > Mollusca > Bivalvia > Venerida > Veneridae > Mercenaria > Mercenaria mercenaria. The sequence goes on along the minus strand of NC_069361.1, from coordinate 15,790,997 downwards.
TTTTGGATAGAAGATGTTTTATTATATGGCATTGTCCTAAGCAATATAACTAGACTTGAATACAAAACAATAACACCTGACGAAGCTCTCACAGGCAATGTCACCGCATCATTATATTGCTTACATATACGGAAGACACAATGTCCGAATTTCATATTCATGACAAGAACTGTTGGCGAAATTGTGAAACTTTGGGAAGCTATTTTACAAGTATACAATAATTAACATTTGCCTTATGACTAAACTTTCATAAATGTACACAATAAATAATTTGAATAAAACATTTATGACTAATGTAATCATATTAGCTGTATTGTAATGAAATTAGGAAGGGAATGGGACACAGTCCTTGTATGTAACGTTTTAGGATAAGTGAAATAATCAGCAGTATATTTTTGTGTAGTGGTTTTAGAGTTTACAACACTCAGTGCATTCCAAGAAGTGTTAGTTTATCAAACTTTAGTTAGTGTATTTATTAGAAATGTGTAAAAATGCTTAAGATAATGTTTGATGTAGCTATGAATGCATTTTATATCTACTTTTCAAATATGTTTTGTGAATGTATTTCATTGCATGGTGTAAAATGCCTCTTGATTAACGCGTCACTGTCATACAGTGAAATGTCTATCTAAAGTGTTCGTCAGTGCATGTTAAATGTCTATCTGAATCCACATGTTTCACCTGAAAACTATATCAGGATTTTCATTACGACTTTTATATGAGGTTATACAGAATGCAAAGAAACAGTGTGTTTGTGTGTCCTTATCAAGCGGCGGAGTATTGCTACATGAAACATAAATATATAGTACAACATTGGATTACGTAAGTCTGGTAACAGAACGCGTAGCTACGATTTTACGGAAAGAGTTCGTGTGTTTCCGTGCTTCAGTACAGATGGTTTATTTCCCTTGGACAATGAAATTTATACAGCCGTATAAATGACAGTTGTGAGATTGAAACAGTATCGTCTAAAACATCTTCAAGGGGATCGATTGTCTAGTGGTTAAGGAATCGGCCGTTCAACCTGGAAATTAATTGTTCGAGTCCCACCTGTAACGACGGGCAATTCACTAACCTGTTCTCTGCAAGTAATGTCAACCTATCCACAGTACGATCGATTTCAGAAAGAAGGTCTTTATCAATTCTTCACGGAGAAAATACCCGGGGATCGAACTCTGTAGATCTTGATCTAAGCGTTAGGCTAAATATTAGTCTGCACTCAGTCTAGGAAGCCCGCCCGCTTAGTTCAATAGGGAGAGCGCAGAGCTACGGATCTCGGGGTCCTGAGTTCGATCCCCGGGCGGGGCGTATGTTCTCCGTGACGATTTGATAAAAGACATTGTGTCTGAAATCATTCGTCCTCCACCTCTGATTCATGTGGGGAAGTTGGCAGTTACTTGCGGAGAACAGGTTTTGTACTAGTACAGAATCCAGGAACACTGGTTAGGTTAACTGCCCGCCGTTACATAACTGAAATACTGTTGAAAAACGTTGTTAAACCCAAAACAAAAACAAAAAAAAGAACAAAAAAAAAAAAGAAAAAACTCCAGGAACAACTTCTGTTCTTATCAATAGCTGGCGTTTGTTCACCAGGTCATGGCAAACTAGGCCGCGTATCATACTTATGTTTATATCTGTTGTATTCTTGTAATATAGTTTCATTTTATAACTGACTTTGCTCTTGTATCAGGCACAGTTGTAAGACTGCAGAATAAAATAAATTCTTTACATCAAAACTGTACAGCTTATCATCTTAAAGTTTTATTAAATTTTGATAGACAAAACGCATTTGTTTTTGAAAATGTCTGTCTGCAGTAAAAATGGGAAAAATGGACATTTTTGCGTCTTTCTCGTAATAACGAACATTCTCATTGATCGGAGCCTTTTGAAAATGTATACTTGCAAACATTTTCCTTTTTCTAAATTTTAAACATGTTATGGCAACCATGTAACAGTTGAAAATGAGTAAAAAGAAGATAGTATTATTCACATTACAAGCAAAATGCTCATCTGACAATTTTGGCATAAAATTTGTTTATTTAAGATCACTGGGGTAATATATCACCTTCTTATAGGAAATAGTATTCACTAAGTGTAAAACTTATTTGATTGCAAACACGTTTATGTACTTTTTCAAAAAGTTCTTAGCTTTTGAGAGCTAGTGCAAATGATCACAAATCTCGGATCAACGAGAAAGCATCTGGCTGTTTCAGCGGTTGAAGGTCATCATGTGAAAGCTTGGATTGTTCACTTACAACAATTCTTAGAAATTTTTTTTCTTGGGTATTTTTTAAGTTTTAAAGACGAAAATCGTATTCAAATACTAAACTTCTTTATCTATATAGGTTTTACTTTTACAGTATTACATATATCACATAAATCATATTTCATTGCAGCATAGCAAAATATATAGGCCTAATATAGCAGATTACGCCGATAGCAGGTTTGTAGAAAAATATCGTGTTAATATAGAATACAGTAACTAAGTTAATCTTTATCAAACGTGATATTATTTATAGAAACATATTTTGACATGTGTGTGTGGGGGGGGGGGGGGGGGGGGGGGGGGGTAGAGGGCAGCGAGTAACTTATCAAACATGCATTTATTAAAGCATATTTACAACGTTTAAAGAAGACAAATGATTGAAAAAATGGGGCATGAAATGTTCTATACAAAGAAAATTAACATATTATCATGTATATTAATTAAATTTGGATGTGATCCTATTTAAGAAATTGTTAAGTTTAATTCCAGTATTGTCTCCCCTCTATCAATATCCTGCAAACTAGAAAACTGTAATGATTACGTAGATGAATACCATATCCATATATCCCCTATATGAAATTAAATACTCGAGCTTATACCTGGGCTCTACCTGGTTCAAAATGACAAAATGTTATCAACAGAAACTGTTCAGTAGATTGAATTCGAAACACGCACAGCGCTTTGGAGCAAATTGAAAAACGTCATAGTAGATTGCGACGGCCGTGGTATACACGTTGATCTTAACTTTACATTTAGCAGTTACTGTATTATTTTTAACAGCGGAGAAGTGATCTTTTTCTCTTTGGAAGATAAAGGGGGAATGAGAAGTTTAGACGAAGAACCGCCCTACTCCAATATGTCTAAATCTGTTGGTTTTCTTGCGTTTAGGATGTCTTCATTTTTCTAGATACAAATACGCATCTTGGTAACAACTTTTGTAAATGTCACTGAGTTATATATTAAATTGATATACCGTTAATATACATGACTGAATGAAAAATAAGTCTAAAATTAATACCCCACTTGGATGCATCGTAATATTGTAATTAGGAGAACTATTTCAAAGATTACCATTTAATTAAATACTTGAAATATTTTAAATACCTTTATTTAAAAGATTTATTTATTTAGGAATATCTTTTATATATATTCAGTCTTGTCATATCGCATAATTTTCAAAAAATATAAGCTAGTGTTATAATCTATCCACGTGACGTTATCACATGATGCAAAAGACGTTAGAAAAATCAGAAAGCATTTGATTAAATTAGTCTTGCTTGTGTGCAAAACTTTAATCAAAACTCAAAAACGAATTTAATACCGACAAAATATCGGCTACAGTTATGTACGTTGCCCTGCCGAAGACATCTACGACGTTTGAAAGCATCTGGCCTGTCAGTTGTGTTTTAGAAACTTGCCTACATGTCATTTCTTATATTGATAAAATAAAAGTTATGTACATCGTCCAATTACTATGTGACCTATTGACACAAACACATGTATGAGGTTAGGAAGCATAAGGTACAGCAGTTTTAGAGAAATCTTTTTACATGCATAACTTTAGGATGCCGACGCAAACGCCGTCGCAGATGCCGTCGCTGTTGTCGGCAAAAGGGTGACAACAAAAATTATGAAATGACTTGCAAAAACATACCTAGATATGTTCATGCTATCTTGTCTATAACTCAAATAGCACTTAGAATTTCATGGGAAATTGACGGGTGACACCTCTCTTATGGGAATGATTATTTTACCTCGAAAATAATATTTATACTATTTGCATGTACTCGATTAATCTACATTTTCCTTTACAACTAGTGGAATTTCATATTAACACTCTTTCTGAAAGTTTGATGAAGATACAATTAATGAAGTTTAGAGTCAAATGTAATGAAATTAGAAGTCAGAAGTAACCACAATGGGAACTAAATATAACGAGGCTTGAATTTAGAGGTAATGAACTTGTAAAATAGATTTAGTGAAGGTACAAAGTTAGAATTAAGAAGTATACATGGATATGAAATCTCTTAACAACATTACAAGTGTCATCTTCGTAAGATCAAACTTTAAATAGAATTTCTTTTAACTGCCAACTTCATTACTCCTATCAGCTGTCAGAGTTTAACATTGTTTCTTACTCCGTGACTGCTTGGCAAAATGACAACATTGAACTTACTTGTTCAAGTAATGTAATATGCTACATGGACGAAGTCTAATTCAAATATGTTTTCTTTTTAAATTATTAGTTCACACTTGAATAGCTTTTGTTCTCTATGTAATGTTCTTGTTTACTTTCTTTCCGTCGATGAAAGAAAGCACCCGCCTACTCGACGTTTAGCTTTAGCCTGCTGGTGGCAAGTGGTTTTGCCTTTGCGGCCAATGCAGACCAAGATCAGGTATGCACTGTTCGCTATACAGTCAGTAAATTCTCAGTGAACATCCCTTTGAATAATAAGTAGTACTGCCCAAACTGAATGGTGAACCAGTCCATTTTAGAAATTTAGCAGGGTAAAGGTTAAAGTATCAACATCTTTTGATATTTATATCAGTGATCACCATCATCTTATTTTATAAGCTTTTAAATTTTAAGTACGATGGCTAGCTGTTCAACTTGATTTTACATATATGCTGATCTACGGATCGCGGGGTCTTGAGTTCGATCCCCGGGCGGGGCGTGTGCTCTCCGTGACGATTTGATAAAAGACATTGTATCTGAAATCATTCGTCCTCCACTTCTGATTCATGTGGGGAAGTTGGCAGTAACTTGCGGAGAACATGTTTGTACTGGTTCAGAATCCAGGAACACTGGTAAGGTTAACTGCCCGTCGTTACATACTGAAATATTGTTGAAAAACGGCGTTAAACCCAAAACAAACAAACAAACTAACAAACAAATAAATAACTGTATGATCGCCATCTCTATCATTCCACAACCACGCTGATTCATGTCCATCTTTCTATACTACCTATCGAAATAAAGACATATTATTCCTAAATGTACATGTCTTAAAAGTTATGTGACTACAAAATAATGTTTCATCCTGTTCTGTTAAATGATGGTGAAGACTGGAAAATAAATGCTTAATTTCTTGTACAGGTATGGATTATAAAATAGAATAGAAAAAGTGGAAACTAAAATATGCCCAATAAGTTGCAGGCTCAGTTTAATTGAGCCTTTTCATGGATAACAGCGGAAATACAGGCTACCGTTCACGCTCTCTAGCCCCGGTCTCAGCCGATCTCAACATTTGCACATGATACAAGTGCCAGTTTATACAATTCAAAGAGATCTGCAGATGTGTTCATATAACCGTGTACAAGGAACATGCAAATTGAATGATACACTAGATATCAGTTCCGCAAGAAGTGGCTTATGGTTTTCAGTTAATATAACAGACTAAACCTAAACGTGAACACTTTAGAGACAAGATCCGAGGTTGTGAAACTTGCATAGCACAGAAACAAACAGGCTTAAAAAGCAAGCACTATCTCCAAATGGAGATTAAGCAATACACAAAACTATGAAAGCTGGTGTACTGGAACAAGCAAGGCCGAAATGTTCAAGCTGAAAAATATGGTGGCTGATTTCTGCCATTTCGTGTGTTCGTGTCGGAGAGGGAAAATGTCGAAGTAACGAAAACACGAAAGGTCGTAATACTGCCTATTCGTCGTGTGTTCGCCTTTCGACTTTCGAGGCGAATACACGAAGTAACGAAACATTGAAGGCAAAATAACGAAATTTCAGAGGCGAACACACGAACTTTTGTATCAATCACTTTTAGTATCGGCGGGTATTAAAATTTCGTTATTTCGCCTTCAATGTTTCGTTACTTCGTGTATTCGCCTCGGAAGGCGAAAGGCGATCATACGAAAACTGAGCTTTTTTCGACCCGCCGACACGAACACACGACACATGTTTCGTGTAGGGTCCGCCTTAATACACTTTAATAATGGCGCAAAATGGGGCGTAATGTATATATGAATTTAATACCAGAACTGAAATACTTGAAGAGTGACATGTTTTATTGCATATATAACATTTTCTATCATAAACTGAGAAGATTGTTTTTATATAAATGGTAAAACACATTATCTAGATAGCATTCAAAGTTCAGGGCGGCGTAATGATATGCCCCGTAAGCTAGGCCTAGAATGACAAAAGCTTAATGTATGTACAAAATTAATACTAGTAATAAAATATCTACACAATGACATCTTTTATGGAATATAAATCATTTTCTTTCGTTTTCGGACAAATATTATTTTATAAATGGTAAAACACATTATTTAGATAGCATTTTCATTTCAGCATCATATGTATAATTGTTATGCACATGCGTAACGGAAGGCGAATGCACGTAAGGACGAAATTGCACATTTGTCGTGTGTCCGTGACGGCGGGTCGAAGTAACGAAAGGTCGAAAACTGCTTATTTGTCGTGTGTTCGCCTTTCGACTTTCGAGGCGAATACCCGAAGACACGACAAAAGAAGGGCGACAACACGAAGTTTTGATACCCGCCGGCTCGAAAAGTGTTTAATACAGAAGTTCGTATGTTCGGCTCTGAAATTTCGTTATTTCGCCTTCAATGTTTCGTTACTTCGTGTATTCGCCTCGAATGTCGAAAGGCAAACACATGAAAAATAAGCAGTTTTCGACCTTTCGTGTTTTCGTGTCTTCGACATTTCGAACCGCCGACACGAACAAATATTCATTATTTCGACCTTTCGTGTTTTCGTTACTTCGACATTTCGCCTCGCCGACACGAACACACGAAATGACAGAAATCAGTCACCATAGAAAAACAATACAGTACCACTACACAACATAAATTCCGTACTTAACGATCAGAAATGGTGAAAATGTAACACCTCTGATTGTAAACTTTATTTATTATAATAAGAGCTATGTTACATTTTAATCTGGCTCTGTATCATAATAATGTTATGATCAATTTTTATTCAAGGTTCTCAGTATATCTTATTGCATGCTATGGATGTAAAACATCTACTATATATTGAAACAATACGTTCTTATTCTCCTGTGGTTTTGCATTGATACAAGTATATTGGAAGGATAAATATATGGTAATCTGATACTTTTTTAAGATTCACTTTTCGTATTCTTACGACAGGAATTCGTGTTATATTGTGTACTCTACACTATTTTCGAATAAAAAGGATAAATTTTATTTCATAGTAAAACTTCAAGTCAGGAAGGAAGAGAAACCAGACAATCTCAAAAAGTTGACAACCACTGGTTTGATAATAAGAAGACCTTTGTTCTATACTTACTTATCTCAATTGAGTATTATATTGAACGTCAACAAATATCTGGTGGCGTAACTAAGAAAAAAGGTATAGATATATCAACTGTTAAAGTGTTTAAGCGGAATTACTTTTTTACATGATTTTACCAATGAGGGTATGGGAAGGCATATACTGAGGGAGTGGCTTATTCTATTCACGCTAGGTATTTTTCTCTTCATGACTCACAATTATTTTATCGACAAAATAGAAAGAAGATTCAAATTAAGCGCTATTTCAGGAAACGTAATTACATATAAACAGGCAAATCCAAGCGCTGTTTTAGACAATTTAAATGCAACTTACCACGTTATTTCGAATGCAGTTACAGGTACATTAAGACCACCTTACCATGAAAACGCTGATGATATTGTAGATACTTTAAAAACATCCTACAGGGTAAATTCGGGTGCATAATCAGTTAAAACAAACTCACGGGTAAATTCGGGTGCATTTTCAGTTAAAACAAACTCACGGGTAAATTCGGGTGCATTTTCAGTTAAAACAAACTCACGGGTAAATTCGAGTGCATTTTCAGTTAAAACAAACTCACAGTTAAATTCAAGTGCTATTTCCAACAATTTAATAAAACCTCTACGGGTAAACTGGAGTGCTATTTCAAACAAAATTGACGCACTTTATCTTGTGAATTCAAGTGTTATTTCAGACATCAGATCCACATACCGAGTGAATTCAAGTGCTACATCAACCAATTTAAAGGCACCTTACCAGGTAAAAATTAAGCCTGGCTTATCAAAACTTATTAATACGTCAGTACCAAAATATCCATATAATGGAGCAAATTTATATGAAAATGAAATGTTTTGTTCTTCAGTTAGAAATCTTACATTGTTAATTCTTGTGTTATCAGCATCGACAAACTTTATGAAAAGGCAAACATTGCGACAAACCTGGGCAAATGAATCTCTGTATAATTCGTACGGAACACTAAAGGTTTTATTTCTTCTAGGAATCACCGAAGACACCACAGTTCAGAAACACATTGATAACGAATTTAAAATATATGGTGATATGGTTCGAGGATCTTTCATAGATTCTTATCATAATTTGACGCACAAGTCAACAATGTGGTTTAAATGGGTAACTAAACGATGCAGAAATGCAAAATATGTTTTGAAAACAGATGACGATATAGTAATAGATATATTTGAGCTATTTAAAAACACTCTTCTTAATGAGTCTGAAAATAAATTTCATATTTACTGCTTTCGACAATCGACTCGAATATTTAGACGTACTAACAATAAATGGTTTGTTGAAAATGACCAGTTTAAAGGATTGTATAAATATCCAACAAATTGCGGAGGCTCTTTTGTGATGATTTTGAATGAGGTAGTTCCATTTATACACGCATCTATATCAAGAACTCCATTCTTTTGGATAGAAGATGTTTTATTATATGGTATAGTCTTAAATAATATACCTGGACTTACATTCAAAACATTAAAACCTGAAAACGTTGAGTTATATAATTTTAGGGCAGCATTAAACTGCTTATTTAAAATGAAGACACAATGTCCATTGTTTATATTCATGACGAGCACTGATTACCAGGTTATGGAACTTTGGGCAACTATTTTACACATACATAATAGATGACGCTTTCTTTATTTCGTTATGCCTCTTAGATTTAAGACACACACATAATGCAAATAGATTATAGGCATTTCTGAAATGTATTCCTGTTACAAAGCTAAATCTAGAAAACAGACATTGTGACTTTATACCGTGATCGGATCTTCTTAATGCAACACTTGTGTTTTTGCCAATATCTCAAATGTTACTAAACTACATTTTAACGGCTTCAAAAGAATTCTTTTATACAGATACATTGAATGGACTCGACGAAATGTTACGAGAGCTACATGGCACAACAGTTCACACAGGTGATATATAATCGGCAAGAAGAACCTAAAATAGAGAAAAGTGGAAACTTCACAGGTCGCTCAACACGACAAAAACGAAAATGTTGCAGGCTCGGTTATGTTTCTACACACGTTACTAGCATACCATATTTTTTAATGTTTTTGGAACAAATTTCATTTTTGAAAATATGAACGATCACGTAATGTATGGCTCAACACAGTATACATACACATGAAGTTAATATATGAGCCGCACCATGAGAAAACCAACATAGTGCATTTGTGACAAGCATGGATCCAGACCAGCCTGCGCATCCGTGCAGTCTGGCCAGGATCCATGCTGTTTGCTTTCAAAGCCTAACCGTTGGCGAACAGCATGGATCCTGACCAGACTGCGCGGATGCGCAGGCTTGTCTGGATACATGCTGGTCGCAAGTGCAAAATGTTGGTTTTCTCATGGTGCGGCTCATATATTGTAAAGTTAAATACATTTGATCAGGATTTTCTACATTTGAAGTAAAACGTTTTAGTGAAAGATTGTAAGTTGATGTCTTTAATGAATGAAACGAATGAATTTTATATTGACACAAATACTAGTAAAATATGTCCAATGAAATCTGTAAAAAGATCCTTTGGAAGCATAGCATAGAATGCAACCAAGAATTATAATAGCAGAGTCGGTTTGACTGAGTCTGTTCATGAGAGGTAATGAAATGTGCAACACCTCTCACACCCCCTATGCGGAACTCTATTACACATATGTTGAATGGACTTTATGATCCCAAAGGACCAGAAAATATAACAACACTGAATCAAAGTACGGGGAGACTTTTTACAGGCGCCACACGGCACTTAAAGATTGCTGTTGTGATTGGTTAAAAGTCAGTTGTTCCATTTTTATTTATATGTCTTAATGAGTTTTTGTTATTCATTATAACGTTATCATGGCGAAGATATGTCTCAAGTTTTATTTAGTTTTAAAGTGTAGTTTACTCGATAGCAATTCAGACTTTTGTTGAAAAATAAACTCTGTCTCTAAATTGTGTCTGGTACTTGTGACATGTGTAAATGTTGTGTTCTGCTCAACCCGGGGCTAGAGGGAATAGACGGTAACATGCATTTCCACTTCCATCCATGAACATACTGAATAAAACTGAGGCTGCAACATTCTATTTTCTAAGTATTAAAATGCAATTAAACGTCAACAAAATGAAACCAAAAGATATTGAATCTTTGTCAATCAGTTGGTATCATCATGGGGAAGGTATGCCTGAAGATTCTTTTAGTTGCCATGACTAATCACTGATATATGACAATGAGCTTGATGAAGGTAGCTAATTAACACTGTTTCCACACTGACGCCGATGCCGGGGATATCGCAAAAAGCTTGACGTAAGTTTCGTCATCGCGGCAGTCTAACCTATTTATCCACATGGTAACCTTATTGAGTGGACATCTGTGAATATATAAACCCTTGTATAATGACCAAATAAATAGGTATAGTAAGTTTTCTATGATATTTAGTGTTGACTTTCTAATTATATTGTATTGACAAAAACATGTCCGAGTTATTCAAATATAAAACTCATCTAAGCTATATAACACAATAATTATTTATATTTTTAACATACTCTCTGAGTAACGTATATACCAATTTGAAATGGTTACCTTAAAGGCAATTAAAATAAAGAATTATTCAAAAGTCATTAATTTTAAAGATACACATTTAAATAGCTAAGAACTGATACTTCACGATGATATAACCCCAGGTAGATGATTTGAACTGTCTTCGTAACGGACTTCTACACGATGCTACATGCCAAAATCAAAGCCCTAAGCCATGTAATTTTGTACAAGAAGATTTTCTAAGATTTCCGTAGATAGGTCTATACAGACCATGTGACTCCCAGAGAGGGGCCATATTTGTCCCTCGGGGGATAATTTGAACAATCTTGGTAAAAGACCACTAGATTGTTCCTTCTCAAGGGAGGGAACACTTATAGCGAACATGTCACACTAGAATGTGTCTGTAGGACACAGGGTGTGCCTCCACTGGTACATTTGTCACAAATAAGGTGAAATAATTCAAATGTTTGCAGTCTTAATGGGGTATAGCCTCAAAATAAGTATGAGAAGGATTCATTATTCTATACCATATACTTTTGAGCTATGAGCATTAGAAACAAAAAATCCACTATTTTGGCTATTTTATGGGCCATAACTCTGTAATAAATACTAAAATTCTCAAGAAGAATACCAAGTGTGCAAGGTCATATTATGATAAAGACTCAAGCAAGGTTTCATGAATTTACATTAAAATTTAATATTTTCTGAGTGAGGCACATAATTAGGTGAAAATGTGCATTTTTTTACTATATCAGGGACCATAACTCTTAAAATAGGGGGCGGACTCAGATGAAAAATAGAAGGTGCGCAAGTTCATATCATGATAAAGACTCATGCAAGGTTTCATCAATTTATATCAAATACTTCTTGAGCTAGGGGTGTCACAAGGTGAAAATGTGCATTTTTGACTATTTCAGGGGCCATAACTCTAGAAATAGGGCGCGGACCCATATTAAAAATAGGAGATTCGCAAGTTCATATCATGATTAAGACTCGTGCAAGGTTTCATGAATCTATATCAAATACTTTTTGAGCTAGGCGTGTCACAAGGTGAAAATGTGCATTTTTGACTATTTCAGGGGACATAGCTCTAAAAATAGGGGGCGGAGCCAAATGAAAAATAGGAGGTGCGCAAGTTCATATCATGATAAAGACTCATTTAAGGTTTCATCAATTTATATCAGATACTTCTTGAGCTAGGCGTGTCACAAGGTGAAAATGTGCATTTTTGACTATTTCAGGGGTCATAACTCTAAAAATAGGGGGCGGAGCCAGACGAAAAATAGAAGGTGCGCAAGTTCATATCATAATAAAGACTCATGCAAGGTTTCATCAATTTATATCAAATAGTTTTTGAGGTAGGCGTGTCACAAGGTGAAAATGTGCATTTTTTGACTATTTCAGGGACCATAACTCTAAAATTAGGGGGCGGAGCCAGACGAAAAATAGAAGGTGCGCAAGTTCATATCATGATAAAGACTCGTGCAAGGTTTCATCAATTTATATCAAATACTTTCTGAGCTAGGTGCGTCACGAACTTCGGACGAACGGACGGACACACGGACAAGAGCAAATCTATATGCCCCCACCACTCATGGGGGGGGGGGGGGGCAGAAAAAGGTAAAGATTTGTGGACTATTAATATATGATGTACATAATATCATAACGATTCAAGCGTTCGGAATCATATTCAGCTTTGGAAACTGCAACTATAGAAACTTTTTTAATGCAACGAAAACGTTCTTTTTATGGATAAAATATTAGTGCTAGTAAAGAAGACATTGAAAAATCCCCCATTGTTAGAAAATCTGCCGAAGAAGTGACGCTAATTTACTGTCAAAAGTTTCCTTATCAACCGCGCAATGTTTTAATAAAATCTTGCTTGAGTGAGCCATCGATGTGCACATCCTTTATTTTTTTTTTATTTACAGTGTTTATCATTCTTAACGAAGCTTTAGGTACCTTCTCTAAAACATTAGTCTTCCGGTCGTCTTACTGGCAAAGTCCATATAAAGATACCATCCTTGTTTTATATCGTTTTCGAGCACAGTCCTCGACTGCAGCTAAAAAGTCTAGGGTATTGTAGACTCTTAAGCTAATACATATAAGACTCTATCTTAAAGTAAATAATCAAATAACTAACACCTGGCAATACGTAAGACTACTTTTGTCCTGCTCATTTTGCACGATTTTTATATGCCGGGAACCAGTCAACCCTATCTCAGTGGAGGGCTAGTATAGCTTAACTGTTCTATGGGCAGGTGGAATTAGCAGTTACTAAAGTTACTATAGTCCTTGAGCTAAACTCCCTCAATGGTAGATGATACTCTGCACAATTAGCAATATAGTGAAAACATGTATTACTTTTTCAACTAGAGCACGTTACCGAAGCAGCATTGTATTTCCGCATCCTACAGCATATCTGCTGATATGCATAAACTGTGTTGAAATTTACCAATGGGTGGTTTATTTCAATAACCAACGTGAAGACATTTTACGACACTTTTGATTATGGCTTGAATATCATAAATTTAATATGTTAGTTGCAAGAGTACACTTATCAATCAATGGGATGTCCTTGTACTGCAGGTGAATGACATTTGATAATGTACAGGGGTGGTATAGTACGTCATCAACAGGTGCGCGCAACACTTCCCGATGCGGCTTTTTTGTGTCAAAACATCTCGATTCGGTAAGTAAACTTGCGATTATTACATTGATAACGAATAGATTCGGAAATGACATATAGTCTAAAGTACCCGTACATGCGTCTAGTTTATCATTTACGTTTGCATTTTTCAAGAAAGCCTTCCGTTTAAGAGAACATTCCTGCACAATGCACTTCATGGAAACACTTCCCCATTCACCACACCATATTATGTCGCATAACAAGAGTTTACATGCATTTCTGATAAATCCAAGCATTGACAGGTATTATTTTATGGTAAACAGATGTCAGTGATACCTTCATTATTCACTGGAATCTAAACTTTCCGTAAAATCAGTAAACTAAAATTTTGCCTTCTCGGTTCACCAACTGAATTGATGTCCTTCCCGGCTCACCAATTTCCATCATGACAAACATCGGGCTGGTGCTCATGTAAATGTGATCACGCTTGCCTGGAAGTTCTATTAATTCGAATAACTGATTGTCAGAGTGCTTGCACTAGATGGTCCGTAAACTTCATTTAAGCATTTGAAGATAATATTAAAAGAACGAGGCATATCTTGAACATATGTTGTATACTATAAACGTGCATGTCCTTATATTTGTTATTTTAGGTACATGAAAGATGAAAAAGAAAACAAAACTTCTAGTCTGCATCAATGGAATTGTCAATATATGTTAAAAAGGATTGCTGAGTGATCGGCATGCAAGACATAATTGACGTATTATATTTTCCAAAAGCTGTACGACATCATATTTGAGAAGTGGAGAACATCCTTTAACGGAATTACCACAGACATGGATTTCAACGCTCAACTAAGTTTCCGTACCAAACTTTGTCACGACTATGTCGGTTGCTGTTTGAAGGTATGGATATAAATAACTGATTTAATTTCAATAATGTTACAGTAGATAAACCTTAATAAGGGGTATAGTTAGATAGGCACTTCGACACATAATAATATACTAGTAAATAGAAGGTATTTTGGAAACCATTAGTTAATTTGTTACTCTTATTATTATTTCATGATAACTATATATGGCGTGTCATCGAAAATAGTCGAGTATCATGGCTTTGATTCCGAACTTGAGTTCAAGGCAAGACTCGATGAGACAAATAAGAATATGCATTGATAATATGCTAAGTAAAGCAAAATTATATAGTTAAATTATTGTCATGTGCTGTTTTTAAAGGAGCAACCTTTTAATATATTGTTTAAGGTATAAAGTCGCACCAATGCAGTTTAGTTTTTAATGATATGCTACTATATTTAATTTTGTTTAACGTTTCAGGGCCACGTGATCATCACAATTGCTCGGGAAAAATGAGAAATTACTGTATCGCGCCAACGAAATGTTTTTATTTAGGAGTTTTAGATGTGCGCAGGGAAAGACCAAGAGTGACTGCAACCGAATTATAATTACCACGTAGTAGAATGGGACATCGATTGAATCTACACTAGAAAGCGGTTCTGGATTTAACATTTGACTAACTCGAAGTGAGCTTGAACAGTGGTAGAACAATTTTACTTGCAATGTAAATTATTTTGCTTTTCTTAAACTGTTTAGTTGTTGAACATTTTGTTGTATAAAAGATTATTTAAAAAAAGAGATTTTACTGATATTTTATTTAAACCCTTACACAGTGGAAGCCGTTGTAACATAAACATACGCACATACACTTTCAAGATATAGCAACATCTTCCTTTTTATCAGCTAATGTTATACATTTACACAAATCAACGAAAGTAGATTTATTACTTGATTGTAGCAATTCTAAATTTTATACACACTTATAAATACGAGTATTATGATAACGTTTCATTAACTTTGGGCGTAATTCTTTATAACTCAACATTTAAAAAAAATGAAATTCACCTTCAGTTTCATTAAGATGGCATATCTGACACATTCTTTCCATATTGTATGTTAATTTTCTTCGATCAAGAAGTAGTGTATATCTCTATGTCACATATTCTCAACAATTGGAAATATTCAGACACCACAGAGAGACATGAAGTGGAGATGCACTGCCTAAACTTCAAAATCAATAAAAATCAGAACATAATAAGTCTTGAAACCATTAAACTTGAAAATGTTGAGGTTTTGCGCAACTACACTAATTATAACTCAGAAATGTCATTAAAAACACACAAAAATTGATAAAGTGGCAATGTAGTATAATCTGTGAACGTTTATTGACCGAAACATAGAGATAACAAGAATATTTACATTGTTGTGTTTTACCCAATATGAGCATTAGTGTCAACTACATACCATACAAAGTTTAATACTGTTGTTGCCTTTCATCAAAATCTGTCGAATGTTATTTAGAAGAAAGGAGAGGCACTGACAAGACTCTGTGACTTCAACACAGACAGACAAAACAAAACATGTTTCAATAAAAAATCACAATTGCTTGAAGTCTTGCAAAATCACATTCAATTCCGTCTACAAAAGTTGTCCATGGCTAAATATTGTACGGTAGTGGTCGCTGTTTTAAACGGTGTCTGCACATATTGCCAGTGAGTGAACCTCAAACAACGACTACTTTTGTGGTCTTCATTTCTGACTTTTTCACAAATATCCACAACAAGCGGGTATTGTTCTTTCTACAATTCTGATTTTTTTTGACGTGTCATTTTATTCCCGAGAAATGCATGAATTACTATATGCAGTTTATGTTCATCTGTCTACGGATACCATACTCACACCCCAAGTGTTTAGCTTCATAATTTAATTCTGATAAACAGAATATCTCAGGTGTTTCTGTTGTGATATGAAAAAGAAAGAGTACATCTCTCATAATATAGCCCTTGAAGGTAAATTAAACACTGTTTTTACTGACATTTATAAACGTTCATTGCTAAATACTAGTTTTGCTGGTATGGCAACCGAAGTACCATGCGTCAAAATAAATTGAAAGGCTACATATAATTAAGTCAAACACGATGCCAAACGGGCGGTGAGCTGGGAAGTGCATCGTTTTACCTGGTGAACCGGGAAGGCGAAATTTTATATTACTGATTTCTTTGAAACTATCGATTGCAATAATTAATTAAGGAATCACTGAACTCTGTTTGCCATAAAAGAGCACCCGTAAAGGCATTTAGTCATTAGAAATGCATGAAAACTCTTTTTATGCTGTATAATATGGTGTGGTGAATGGGGAAGTGTTTCCATGAGTGCATTGTGCCCGAATGTTCTCTTAAACGGAAGGCTTTCTTGAAAAATGCAAACGTTAGTGATAAACTAGAGACACATGCGGGTACTTTAGACTATATGTCATTTCCAAATCTATTCGTTACCAATGAAATAATCGCAAGTTTACTCACCGAATCGAGGTGTTTTGACATAAAAAAAGTTGCATCGGGAAGTGTTGCGCGCACCTGTTGATGACGTACTATACCACCCCTGATGTATGTTTGGTCTACAGATGTTACGAAACCTTTCCGCTTGACTACGCCAGTTTATTCGTAAGCTATTTTCAAAACATGTCATTTTTCAAATAATATTTATTTGCCACTTGAACTTTGCTTGGAAAACAAAAGAAATGAAAGTGTTGATTTAATACATTTACATCAATTTCCATGTACATGAAATTCATAAAGATATTTGAAATTCATTATGAATATTTAAAAATGACTTAATCAGGATAAATATTCATAAGGAACCGTCACGTCCCCAGAATGTTCCCAGATTGTAGTCCCTTCGAACCGCAAACGTTCTTACAATAGGTACACAGAGTAAACATGTAACAGCGACATTTTAGAAAGAACAAAAAAGTATAAACTACTTAATTGCGAATGAACCATCACTCTTTATCCAATTACGTTTCAAAGTCAAATTGCAATGTACATGTCGGGTGGATCCTTCGTATGTGCAATAGTAGTGAAAAGGTACAATAAGTAGGAAAATGCAGCGAACCATTATATGTTCTCATAAACTAATAGTCTTTGCCGAAGGCAAAACAACAAAAGTGACACCACTCGGGGTCCAACTAAACAGATCCAAAAACAAATATCAAAGTTGCTCAAACACAGTTGCTTTAAGAACTGCTTATCACGAAGTCCACAGATACAATAACACTGCGCCCAAAGAGATATAAATTAAATTTTATACTTCTTTGCTGCGCCTAACTGTAAAAGGATAAGCATTTGTCATTTGGGATCATGGTGCATATTATACTTTACTATAACAGATTTTCGCTTTAGGCGGCACATTATATTTTATTTTAATGTAGTTTTGTCTTAAGCCGACACTTAATATTATATAAGTATTCAGAGTTTCAAAAGACACACTGTATTTTACTAAAATAGAGGTTTTTCATCATTTATTTTTGCTATATATTAGTTTATCTTAAGCCGGCATATTTAATTTCACAAATATAAAGTTTCTCGTAAGCCGGCACATTTACTTTACTAAAGTCAGGGTGCATGTACCACGTGACTTTTTTCGCTAATCTGGGGTGCTAAAAACATGGCGGATTCCTCGATAAAGGTAACATTTTCTTAAATATCTTTTCAGCAGCCTGTTCAAATAAAAGGAAACATAGATGAGTGCCGTCTCATATGAAAATCCGACACTCGGCTACAAGTTTCCTGTTTCAAAGTCCGTTCGTTTTCTCTAAAAGTGCAACAGCGCAACTGAAGTGAACAAATTTGATGATGTTAAGACGGGGGACATTTTCGCAAATTCAATAAAAAAACTCTTTAAGAGGCCGTAAAAAACTATTTTGCGACACGGATATTTGTACGAGTATTGTCTTGATATATACACTTTAAGAAATTCAAATTATGAGCCTTCAATAGCTTCCGAGACCGGATTTATCAAATTGCTAAGCAGGGGTCCGTTTTTCTTGGTGCTAAGACGGGGGCTTGATTCAAAGATTTGTTATTGAAAGTCTTTTGTATTTCATTAACCTACTTCATTTAAGTTTTCCCTATGTTATACTGCTTACTGTAAGAAAAATTCAAATGGTTATGACATATGAAAGCTTTTCGCCGAGCGTAAACTGTGAAGGTGAACTACTTGATACTTAATTTGACTGATTTTATTGAAAATGCACCAACTTTCACTTTATGTACTACATTTCTAGGTCGACTAAAATGTCATGTCTAGATCATTCTTTGTAACCTTTGTAACAAATACTGTTAAGTTTTTGAAAAAGCAACAGTTTATATTTAATTCTATTTCAGTCGCGTTAACTTTGAATTCTTTTTTCGGCTGAATGAAATACATTTGCGCATCTGACATGAGCGTCAGTAACAGTTGTCAAAACAAATCGGAAATTGTACTGGTTTCGTTGGTCATAAAATGTATATGTTATTTCCAAATATCTTATTTTAAGACATTTTGTTCGAAATCACGGTCCTTTTTGGTTTAAAAAATATGAAATATTATCATCAATGTAGTACTAAAGTGCATAAATTTACATTTCAGACATTTGTGTGCCAGGAATGTGGAAAGACATATAATTCCAGAAAAAGCCTTCTGCGTGGCTTTATTTCCAGAAAGAGAAGAAAGAAATCATGGACCTTATAACTGCGGCAATCGGTCTTTCCCGGTGAGACTAATACTATTATTACTAGTATATTACGACCTTACATTGGCATATATTAAGCATTGCACATTTTTACTTCTAGAAATTGTTTTGACTATAATGTGGATTACTTTACATTATTCACAGCTGATATGCCATGGTTTGCAGGAGACCGTAAAGGGTGGATATTTTGGTCCTATGTTTCAATGACCCTTAATCATTCCCATACAGTTTGCTTTGGTGTCCAACTTCCCACTTTGTTGTATCGAATAGCCTTTACAGCCCACAGAATAGCATTTTACTGAGCCTGTAAAATGTCCCAAGTCGTTTGAATGAAGTACTGGCCTGCGATGTATACGCTCGAAACCGATTCTTATCTTTTTCGCAGATCGACTAATATACATGTAGGCTTTAATTCTTTTTCTGTGTCATTATTTTTTGCAACAACGTACTGAGAAACTTGATAGTGTCAACATTTTTGCATGCATTCATAAATAATTTTACCTTACTCACAACTTATTTGTCTTTATTTATTTTCCATTTTATGAAATTTAACGCCAGTTGTATTGTGATCAGTTTATCGAACCATTGTTCCTGGGAAGAACCGGTGTAATGAAGTATTTCGACCACCATAGAATAATGACCCCCGGGTAATTATTCTATAGAAAAAGTGACCCCCGGTCATAGTATTATGACCTCCAAATCATAGTACTATGACTCCCCCACGTGAAGTAAACTGAACCTCACGAAGAATATTGACTCCCATAAAAAAACGACCCCCGGTCATTTGGTCAAATTTAGTGATAACTCATGTATCTAAGGCCTTATTGCTGCATTTTATGCCCCCCAGATACCATCACTTGACACATAAATCAGAGCATTCCGCAACGGGAAAAGGGATTCTATTTCTAGACGCTGTATCTTGGTGTATACATTTTTTTTTCAGGAAAATAACAATTCACAATACGTTCACAAAACACACCAGTGTCAATAATCCCTGCAAACTTCGGTATGAAGTAATTCTTCAGAAGAAAACTGCACAAGAAACTGCTAGCATAGAACTTAGTATTAATAGAAGTTGCAATGCTTAGCAGTGGCAGTAATGACCGGGGGGTCGTTATTCTATGGGGGTCGAAATACTCCATTACACCGGCACCATATTCAAATCTTCTTAAAAGAAATGTCCACTTTCTTTCATATGAGACATAGTCGGTTTCGGGATTCGAATCATGGTCGTCTGTGAGAGAGATCTTACAACTCAATTGAGGCGGTCGACCTCTTTTTAGTATGATTAAGTATCAAAATGATCACCGCTTCTATTAAACCAGTAATGTTTTTTTATGATAAATATTGGCTCTGAATTATGTTTTCTTTTGTTGTAATTCAATGGTTTAAAACAAAAGTTCTTTAAACTTTAACCTTCGAACATTTACTATGATTTCACAACACATGTGAAGAAATTACTGGCACATAAGACTGATAATTCAATACATGTATCTAAACAACATTCGAAAGTATGGTTAATTTATTTCAAACTGCAGTTCAGATATGTATTCCAACAAAAGCGATAAAACAGCACACAATTATGATCTAAAAAGAAAAAAATTGAGATTAACATTGCTGTGCAGATTCTCAACCATTTCAGTGGTTACCTTAAGAAGCAAAGCAAAAGTAAGAACTTAAGAAACCTGTTTCAGCTAGAGTTATCGGAAGTTAAACAAAAAGAAGCAAACTAACTTAAACAATGAAGACAAAACCAATGCGATAAAAATAGACTTACTATTTTTCCAAAGCCTACCTGGAAATGTAATAGAACTATTAAGATAGGGTGTCACCCAGGAATTTATTTACTTCCGGGTCGTTGTTCCAGATTTGAAGCAATCTATGCTTTGACTTGTTAAACATTTTGTGTCATTTCCTATGTCTTTAACAGTTGTTTTGTCCGTGTTTTTTCCAGGACAACGTTTCTGTGCGGAAGGATTAAAAACTATTCCAGACTGGTGGCCATGACAGATGTGGGTTGGAAATCATAAAGAGTGACTGAATACTTTGATATGTTGGAAAGAAGTTCATTGTTGATGACAGTGTTTCTTTATGATTTATTGACATTATTCATCTTCAGAAATACAGAACTCTCAATGCTGTAAATTTGTTGTGATATTCGCCGCTGAATCTATGTCCAAATGTGCTTGTTTTACTACACAGCAAAGGAGAAATTGTACCGGGCCGACACCATAGAGTGGTAGCTGGTGAATTTTTCATCAAATCAGTCAAATTAAGTTTTTCACCTTAGGTAAAATTTCACAGTTCACAGTCGGTAACAAGCTTTCATTTGTCCTAACCATTTGAATTTAAACATACATACAACGGGATTTTTCTTATAGTAAGCAGTATAAACATGGAAAAACTTAAATGAAGCGGGTTAATGAAATACAAAAGACTTCCATTACCAAATCATTGAATCACGCCCCCGTCTTAGCATCAAGAAAAACGGACCCCTGCTTAGCAATTTGATAAATCCGGCCCAGGAAGCTATTGAAGGCTCTTAATTTGTAATTTTTTGAAGTGTATATGTCAAGACAATACTCGTACAAATATCCGTGTCGCAAAGTAGTCTTTTACGGCCTTTTAAAGGATTCATCAGTTGAATTTGTGAAAATGTCCCCCGTCTTAACATCATCAAATTTGTTCACTTCAGTTGTGCGGTTGCACTTTTAGAGAAAACGAACGGTCTTAGAAACAAAAAACTTGTAGCCGAGTGTCGGATTTTCATATGAGACGGCACTCATCTATGTTTCCTTTTATTTGAACAGGCTGTCGAAAAGATATTTAAGAAAATGTCACTTTTACCGAAGTATCCGCCATGTTTTTAGCACCCCAGATTAGCGGAAAAGTCACGTGGTACATGCACCCTGATAGTAATCATTTGAGTTTCTCTTAAGCCGGCACATTTTATACTATTGTAGAGTAATCTTTAGCCGTGCTGGGGAGACTGAGAAGTGTTGCACATTTGATTACGTTGAATGTACAGACTCAGCAAAACCGAGCCTACTATTACTTTGCATAGTTGCTTCCTGTACTTCGATATAGAAATATTTTCTCTGTATATTATAATGGCCTTTTTGAAGTAGTTTGCAAGCTTCTTTTGTTTTTAAACTAGGTTTTCTAAAACTTTGTAAACTGGTTATTATATAGCGATGTCTTTTAGAGGAAGGACGGATGTATGGACTAATGGATAGGCGTCAAGTTGTTCATTTTTGTTAAACAGCATTGTTTTGGAGAATTTGAAAGAAACTTGGCTTATAAGTAGCTTAAAGTAAGGTCAAGGTTGAGACTGCAGTTGGGGTTTGTAAACTTGAGGTTAAAGTCACTATTCCTAGAAATATTTTGAATTAATGCACTGAAATTAAACTTGGTATAATTATAGGAAGCTTAAAGAAAGCCTATGTTTAAACTGAATACGGGATCACTGGGATAAAGGTCAAGGTTCAAGGTCATCATAATTCTAAGAAATCAAAGAACAATGATGAGGCTATTTTTTCACTCTTACTTTACTAGGTGCATGTGCAGTGTCCAAAAAATGTTTATTAAATTATCACTTATATGATGTACAAATGTTATATTGAAAGACATAATTTTATTAAGCATTAGTACTTCTGTATCAATCTGCCTTTCATCTCTTCTCCGTATGCAAACAAAATATTTCTTTATATGCTAAATGAAACAAAAATCTGTTTTACTAATTATTATATATATTATATTATTCCACTGGTTTGTTATATGTAAGAAAAATCATTAAATAGTTTAAAGACGTAATATTGAATATTTATGCAAAATTATGGGTGAAATTTGAACGTAACGACATATTTCTGACCGGGTGCTTTATGTCGTCACGCTGGGACTCAGAGCATGTCGCAGCTACAGGTTTGCATGTACGTTTAAATTACACATGTGTGAAATATGACATATATATTTCAATGAATAGCTGTTTCCTGTTAAAATGTCAGCAAAATAAAACCATTACACACACAAAACATTATAACGATGTATCAACAGTGTGTATAAAAGGAATATTTCATATGTAATGATATAGTCTGATAGAAATGTTATAATTCATAAGCATTTTATAAATTATGTAAAGCAATGCTAAACGGAACTTTTTAAAGGAGAATTTGTTTCAATTTAAGTATTCAGCTATGATGTACCTGCACTAATAAAATATGTATTTACAAATTAATAGCTTTTAATAATGTTTCGGCATTAATAAACTATATAAATTATATAATAAATAAACTCTGAGACCTTTATGACCGAGCTATTCAGATCGTTAAGATCGATGTCTGCAAATGACTACCACCCTCATTGTTAGAGGCTCAAAACCTCGCCAATATCTACAACTTTGTCAAGAAGAACATCCGATTTCTTCGGCCATCATCAAAGTCGCCATATGTCCTACAATTGTGTCGGTGTGACTCATAAACTCAACACAAGAAATGTCAAAATTTCAGGAAAGCAGGGTTTTCAAAATATTTTTCAATGTTTAGTAACACTGACTTGCGGCTCTGATCTTAGTTGTCACAACATCAACTCTCAACAATTTTGTCCTGTAAAGCTACCTACAATCAAAGACCATCGCAATTAGAGTTGTTTAGCAGAAATCTACTGCGGCCCAATTAACAAGTTCTAGTCTTAGCTAGTTCTTCAAATAAGATTGCTATACATCACGTTTGGTGATAGTACATCATTCCTAACTAAAGGTACCCAACGAGTAGAAATTATTTCAGTAACTGAATCATCTAAATCTTATTACCATAAAAGGGGATAAACTACCAACTAATCAGGGATTAGAACCACTACTCAACCGTTGCCCTCAATAATTTCTACAATCGGAAATGCACAATAGCTTTCTGATTGCGCGGGTCATCAACGAAAATCCATTATGACGCCACACCTATTAGGAAATTCCAAAACTGTTTCCAGTTATTTGCCTAAAAGTCTGAAGCATAGATCTATCAATAAAATCACTGCGCTGTTAGTCTTATAGAATAAAAAGACTCTCGGATAATATATAAGGTAATTGTAATTGACAAGGAATGTTGAAGTATTGAAGGTTATATATCAACTGCGTTAGATAAAAAACACTGCTTAGCAAAACGCTTGGTTGATTTTTAATATTTCCTTCTTTAAAATAATTAGAAACATTAAGCGAGTACGTGTATATATCAGTTGATCATTTTAAGGTAGTTTTGCACGTTTGATAAAC
Organism: Mercenaria mercenaria; assembly: GCF_021730395.1. Taxonomy (NCBI): domain Eukaryota; kingdom Metazoa; phylum Mollusca; class Bivalvia; order Venerida; family Veneridae; genus Mercenaria; species Mercenaria mercenaria. Next base: position 15,766,441 of record NC_069361.1, on the reverse strand, counting down.
CGGAACTGATGGCGTAACGTCATTTATCCGTAAAACGTAGAATAAAGCCTGATTTCGGCGTACGGAAATGAAAATATTTTTATGATTTAAACAGAACATGTCAGTAAATTTATTACAATGGCACTGTTGCTATATTTCGTAAGGCAAAATATGATATCAAAACATATGACACGTTGAAAAATTAAAAAATTGTCTTAAAATTAGCGTGAAATGTCCGGTTCACATTAATCTTGGTCAAATATCTCAAAAATAAGCACATGGACAGATAAATTTTATTTCACCGAATTATAGGCCATGTGTTTATTTACAACTGTGAGAAGTTTCATCAAAATCTACATTGTAGAAAAATTTCTATTCGCAAAAATGTTATGATTTTCCCGTAGACTCCCGTTATGAAATATTGCGTGAGGTTGGTCTACGGATCTCGGGGTCGCGAGTTCGATCCTCGGGCGGGGCGTATGTTCTCCGTGACTATTTGATAAACGACATTGTGTCTGATATCATTAGTCCTCCACCTCTGATTCATGTGGGGAAGTTGGCAGTTACTTGCGGAGAACAGGTTTGTACTGGTTCAGAATCCAGGAACACTGGTTAGGTTAACTGCCCTCCGTTACATGACTGAAATACTGTTGAAAAACGGCGTTAAACCGAAAACAAACAAATCAAACCAGTCTAGCAAAATATCAAGCACACGACCCTATCCTTTTTATTTGCTGAATTTTCTAGGTTTATTCTAATGTTTAGAAAAATCAGAGTTTAATCAAATTCTACATTGTAGAAAAACTTTCGATCCAAACGTGCAGAACTACCTTAATTTGTTATATAGCAAATCCTGCACAATTTTTCCTTAACGAAGAGTAATTGCCCCTGATTTTCAAAATTTACTGACGATTGTCATTTATTTTGTCATAGCCCAGTGAAACTTTCTTTTTAATTTGTTTGAACCATAACTATACTAAGACTGTTTGCTGGTTTACAAGTTTGCTTGGGCTCAAAAAAGTAAATAAAAGTGCCCTATCTCTTGGACTATTTGTGTTGAGTTTAACGTCACAGCGGCAAAATAATAGAACAAATGGCGACTTTCCAGCTGATTATGGAGCGACCTCTCCGAGCACTGGATACGTCCTTTGGTTGATTATTTCGTTTATAAAATAGTACAATGGGTTATTGTTTCTTTTATAAAATAGTGACATTTTTCAGTCATGGATATACTTCAAGAAACAATATAGCTTGCAGTTAACAATCTGATAATCAATTACTGCCTTTGAGTGTCCAACCAGTGATAGATTAGTCGGGCGACTGTGACTATAGGACATACATCATGTGCTAATTGTATGTTTAAAGTTAAAATATAAAAGTTAGTGTTTTTTTTTTTTATTTCGTACCACAAATACAGCGATCGAATTAAATGGTTTAGCAAATAGATATCGTGTGCAATTTCATTTGAAATATTATGTTGAAACACCAGTCCTGTATATGTTGGTGAATTGTTTTTAGTAACTCTCTCTCCCGACTGTTAATGCAACGTGCACAATTCAATAAACACACATACATGTGTAACATATTAAGAGACGTATTCTTATAAAATCATGTTGACAATAAATATCTGTTATAAGGAAGAGAATTTATGTTAGATTGATTAATATAAAAGAACACATACGTTATAGGTATTTTCGCCATATGTTGATATCAAACTAAGCTACAACAGACATTGGATTATTTGTTTTTGCCATTACTTTATCTAATTTAATATATTTGAATAATAACTACTTAATTTGATGCATATATTGTGTTGACAAATGTATAAGAAAATGATTTAAAGGATTTATTTGTGGCCATCTGAGATTTATTCAACATCGGAAAAAAATTCTGTTTCGTTATTTTATTGTATGAAGTCAAAAGAAAAGATTCATTTTGAAACTGGTATAAACAATCACTGTATGAATAATACTGAGAATGTAGCAAACAAATTGTTTGCTAAGTACCAATGAAATATAAAATGTACGTGTTCCCGCTAAATATTGCATTATGTTTTATGAAATGGTCTTGCGCTACGAATGTATGACTTATTTGCGTAAGTTGCGACGTCTTTTACTAATGTTGGGCGTAGTTGTCTTGGTGACATACGGTGTATTACAGAACAGAAAAAGGATAAGTTCAAGGGTTATGTCAGACAACATCAATGCACATTATCAGGTAAAATTGCAACCTGGATTATTACAACTTATCAATCCAACTGAACCAAAATATCCCTACGATGTCCATTATATCAAAGAAGATGAGGCATTTTGTTCTTCAGTTACAAATCTTACTTTCTTAGTCATTGTGTTATCATCTACAACAAACTTTAACAGAAGGCAAACATTGAGAAAAACCTGGGCAAACGAATCCTTATATACTTCGTACGGAACACTGAAGGTTGTATTTCTTCTAGGAACCAGCGACAATGCCCATGTCCAGAAACAAATTGATAAAGAATTTAATCTCTATGGTGATATGGTTCAAGGAGCTTTTCTAGATACTTATGAAAATCTTACACACAAATCAACGATGGGATTTAAATGGGCAACTGAAAGATGCAGAAATGCAAGATATGTTATAAAAACAGATGACGATGTAGTGATCAATATGTTTGAGCTTTTTCAAAACAATAAACTGAGTGAATCTGAAAACAAAACTCATGTGCTCTGCCATCGTCAGTCGACTAGGGTTTTAAGAGATGAAAGCGAAAAATGGTTTGTCAGCCATTACCAGTTTAAGGGAATGAGCAGATTTCCTCCATATTGCGGGGGCCTTTTTGTGATGATTTTAAATGAAGTGGTTCCATATCTCTATGAGTCTGCTTCAAAGACACCATTCTTCTGGTTAGAAGATGTTTTGTTATATGGAATTGCCTTAAACAACATACCTGGACTTAAAATCCAACCAATACGCGAGAACATTGAGGGTTTTCACATTAAAGCATCAATAAATTGCCTAGATAAAATGAAGAAGCAATGTCCATTATTTGTATTTATGACAGTAACTCTTAATGATATCGTAAAACTTTGGGCAACTATTTTACAAGTATACAACAGCTGACTTTTGCCAGAACGTGACCTACATATTCAATATATCTAATGGTATAGCAGTCGATTACTGTTACAATAATTTTCATAGTAACATATCTGTGATACAAATATAAGAAGTTTACGTTTTAATATGTTATGTAATGAAACTACGTTATAGAATTCTAAGAGTGTTATTAGATATTTTGTAACAATGTTAGGGTAACCAAGGTTCAACGAGTATTTCATTTCGAAACCAATGTTGCTGAATAGATACTTTGTGTATTAGAGATTAAACGCTTAAACCAGTATGATATAAAAGAATAAGAACTCATTTATGTAACACAAACACAAGAATAAATGATGCTGACATTCTACTGTAAGATACCTAGGATGAAATACCTGGATTTCCTTTGTTCTAAAGCAAACGTAGTATCTTTTTAGGTGAGCATGTATTTACAGAACATTATACGAGAATCGAGAGTATATAAGTTAAGTCGTTTCAAAGCTGTCTCTAATATAAGTTGTTCATGCGTTACAACCAGCAAATGCATATTTAACACAAAAATGTTCAAACACAAATATCTCAAAATCAATATATCTAGATATTCTGTATTTACAGAATAAATTATTACTTTGTTTGTCTTTGTTCTGATTGTATCGTAATTACTAGTGATAACATGGCCTTCATTTCAATGGTACAATTTTGAGTTCTATTATTCACAAATGTATAGATGTATTTGACTGTACAACAGTGTAACTGTATACGAAATTTCTAGTTATAACTGATAATTGGACCTTATTAGAGAACATAAGCTATGACACGTCTATCACAAAATCTACCGAGTATATCAAAATCCCATTCAAAAGTTAAACGTGGGCTCATGTACGTTGAAAAACTGGAGTTAATGAGTAGCCTTCTTTGCAGAAATATTTACGAAAATGAAATTCATGACGGTGTATACTTCGTTGAAAGTGTAAGCAATTTCACTACCATTCTAAGGGTAGTTCTGCACGTTTGGTTAACCGGTAGTGATAGCGTAACGTCATTTATCTGGAAAACATAGAATAAAACCTGGATTCGGCGTACGGAAATGAAAAATGAAAAACTGTTTATGAATTCATGGCAATATGTGAGTTAATTTATTAAAATGACACTGTTACTATCTTTCAAAAGTTAAAATATCATATGAACACGTGTGACACGTTAAATAATTCAAAAGTGTATCTTAAATATAGCTTGAACTGGGCAGTTCACTTTAATCATGACTAAATATCTCAAAAGTAAGCACATGGACCTATACATTTTATTTCACCATATCATAGGCTATATATTTATTTACCACTCTGAGAAGTTTCATTAAAATCTACATTTTAGAAAAAATTCTATTTGCGAAAATGTTACAAAAGTTGCGATTTTCCTATAGACTCCCATTATGAACAATTGCGTGAGGTCCAAATATTTCAAATCAGTCTAGCAAAAAATCAAGCACACGACCCTATCTTTTTTATTTGTGGAAATTTCTTAAACCAGAGTTTAATCAAATTCTACATTGTAGAAAAAATTTCGATGCAGAAGTGCAGAACTACCTTAACACAGAATGTTTTATTAGTGTGTACTAAATGAAACTTACGAAAGTCGGTGTTTCTACAGAAATGCCCGCCTATGCCAGGAACAATGCCTATAGGGGCACCTAAGATCTCCATCAACCATCAAAGCTGAAAAAGTCATGTAAGGTTTATTATTTCGCATCGCAGTAAAAACATCACTGTAGTGATCCGTGCATATTATAGTATGAGAGTTTTCAAAATTGTGACTTGCGTAGGCATTCTCTGAAGATGGACAACTACCATGTTAAACGTTATCTACTAGGTGTCACAAGAAAGACTTGTCCGGTAGTCGCCCTTGAGAGACCCTTAATAGTTGAATAAACGAGGTCAAAGGTCATTTGGGGCATATTTTTATATGTGTCACATAAAATACCTTGTATCTTGGTCATTTATCGGTGTAGAATAACAACAATGGTATCAAAAAGAAGCCAGGAATGTGTACATTTATTTACAAACACTTAATCAAATTTTCACATTTACATAATTTTGAATATTTATGAAAACTTAAAAGATGGGCAGATAATTCGTTAAAATGATATTTTCAAATAATACAAAGATCAAATCTTCACTCTTTATGTTTATAAATGGACAAGAATAAGCAGAATTACATTTGAAACAATACCTTATACAAATATATATCTCTTTGTAGCATTACTTTATGTTTGCAAGAGAAAGTACTGTAAAAAAATGGGTGGGGTATATTAATTATTAAAAAACAAATATTAAAAAAAACTGACAATATCTCACATGTAAACCATATTTTGAGATAATAAGTTGTTTTGATTTTAAAATATTTTTTTTCATAAATATTAATTAAAAGTTTTTCAGCTTATTTGCCTACTCATGAATATTAATTAAAATGTATCAAATATGCATTTAAAACGTTCATTTAGTACACATATATCTGTTCTTAACCATTGATAAGAATCTTATCATTTTTAGAAATGTCCAAGTAAAACTTGTAAATATTCCATGCATTAAGAATATAATAAGTATCACTACTGGATGCACATACCATTAAACATGGTTTAAAACCCTGTAAAATATCCATTAAAATAGGAAAAACCGTTAATTAACCTCATTAATTCTTGCATCACTTTATTAAACAGGTTTCACAATATTAATGGGTTACATGTTAAAATACCATTAAAACACCCATATTTGACCATGAATCATGCCATTAGGAATTTAGTTGGTAGCTAAAATAGTTAAAGGTTTTGAAAAAATAGTGAAATTCTGTATAATTTATTTTGAATTTAACAGGATTATTCATGGCCCTTAAATTTGATTTAATGCCCATTAAATGTTTAGGTTTTGTACGATTTCATTTAAGAGTAAACTTAATGGCCCTTAACAGCTATGTAATGCACATTAAATCCTACATTCTGTAAAATGTGATTCGTATATATTCTCTTTTTGGTTTTTGGCTTGCTCTCCTATTGAATGCTTATAATTCCAGTCTCATATTGTTCTAAAATGGACTTTTATCACAATAAATACATACTACGCACACATCGTCTATAATATATCATGATGTTATATTTAGTTGCATTAAAGTTATTTCCTCTTGATGCAGTTATGCCATTTTTTCAAATGTTTGCCAAATTGTGCTCCTACAAAACATCGGATTTATTTTAATGAAAGTCGGATGAAAACGTATTAATTTATTTTATAACATCAATCTACAATATTTTGGTAAGGGTAAATACGTATTGATGCATGCCACTTTTTCTGTTCTTTGTGTTTCTTGTCCAAATAATCAGCATTTGTATAAGAAAATGGGTGGGGTATGGAATTTACATTATAAAATGTGTTCAAACTAGTTTAGATTTTAGATTTTCCAATCCTTGAGTAGAAACTAAGGTTTAAGAACAGTACACATAATTGTGAAGATTTACAGTCTGATTTAAATTTATTTGGGGCATGGGCAGATCAATCGCTTTTTCGTTTCAATGAATCAAAGTGTGGTACGCTTGATTGGAGATGGGAGAAGCTACTTGTGATGCAATCTCTCAAACATTTGCTCTTAGCTGTTTAAGTGCATGCACGTGAGCACAAAGTACTGAAAGAGAGCTAAATTGTGATTGCCCATTGTGCGCTGAAATTGTCATCAACAGTTGCTTTTTGAATACACCTGATGCCTAATGTATGTACCAATAAAAACTTGGTCAGAATGTTTGTCAATATTATAATGTTGAATAGTTAAAACTACCCACATGGTCACTTGATCTATTAAACCGGTACCTGTAAACCCTTCTCAGTACAACTCAATACTATACAATATCCATTTATTTTTCTCATTTCATATGAACATATGACAGAATAAGAATACAATATAACAAATGTTTGAACGAGGTTGCTACATGTGTTTACATTACAAAATAATAAGAGAAAAAAGAAGAAACAAATATTCTTCTAGCATTTACAAAACAGTTCATATGTATAGATACTATTACATGTGTAGTAATACGTAATTTAAATCAATACGGCAAATATTAATATGAAGTTGATTGTCATAAGATGTCTAATTCTGATGGCAAATTTTCATGGCCCTTAATTTGATATACAATTAAAATATCATGAACCCATTAACATCTGACATATTTAATGAGATCATTAATCAATTTTTAAATAATTAATGGCCATTAACAGAGTATTAAAAAATTAATGGCCCAATTAGTTCTTACTAATTAATGTGAAATTAAGGGGTACATTTTTAATGGCACATTAATTTCATGCCAATTAAAATTTTTCATGGAGTTTTAAGGAGCCTGTTAACTTATTTTAATGGTTTATTTTAAGCAGCTTTTCATGGCCATCAAATTCATTTTTAATGTATGGCATTAAAACTATGATCATGAAAATCCCATTAAATAGTAAGAAGTAATGGGTGAATTTCAATGGTTAAAACTCTGTTAAAAACATTTGAAAAAAATTAAGGCCAATATAATCTGAAAATTAGATCCCACGGAAAACAGGCAAACAGTGAAAATTGCAGACTTGGTTTCATTAAGTCTATTCATGAGCAGTAATGGAAAATGCAACTCTGCCCACGCCCCCTAGCACCGGCTTAAGCAGTATTCAATCTTCAAATCTAAATGAGTTTAAATCAATGATCCCGAAGGACCAGAAAATATAACAACACTGAGATGAAGTCGGGGCGACATTTTACGGCCGCCACACAGCACTTAACACCCGCTGTGGTGAAGTAAATATAATATGAAAAGTAGATCCCACGGAAGCACCGGGAACAAGGCAAACAGTGAAAATTGCAGACTCGGTTTCATTAAGTCTGTTCATTGGCAGTAATGGAAAATGCAACACTGCCCACACCCCCTAGCACCGGCTTAAGCAGTATTCAATTTTCAAATCTAAATGAGTTGAAATCAACCAGAAGGACCAGAAAATATAACAACACTGAGATGAAGTCGGGGCGACTTTTTACGGCCGCCACAGAACACTTAACATCCGCTGTTGTGAACTAAATATAATCTGAAAAGAAGATCCCACGGAGAACAAGACAAACAGTGAAAATTGCAGACTCGGATTCATTAAGTATTATGTATAGCTAGGATGGCCTGTCTGTATACACAGGATACACATGTGGTCAGTCTGTATAACCCTGATACCCCAAATGGCCTGCATCTATACCTAAGGTACCCACAGTTGTCTCTTTGTATGCCACGGACACTCATAGTGTATCTGTATGTAGAGCTAAACTGACCTGTATGTATATCCATGATACCAAGAGTGACCTGTATACCTTGGATAAATTGGCGGCCTTTCTGTATACCAAGGATATTCGTATTGGCATACACATATAGTCCTTATAGCCTGTATGTATACAATGGATACCATGAGAGGCCTGTTTGTACCCCTAGGATACCCTTAGTTTTCCGTATATATATAAGCAGGATGACCTATATTTATACCCAGAGTGGTCTTTATGTGTAGCAAGTTTACAAATAGCAGTACTCAGGATCCAATAGTGGTCTGTATTTATAGCCAAGACGACTTGACAGTATACCAAGGATACCAAGATAGACCTTCCTCTATACCTAGGATATACCGTTGGCATGTATTTATACCCACGGTATTCATAGTGGTGAAATTAAGTAAACGGTCAGGATGACCTGTTTGTATACCCAGGATACTCACGATAGCACTCAGGTGACCTGTCTATATACCAAGCATACTCAACGCATATA